>NW_028280926.1:987500-1072500 GCF_059751285.1 Brachycentrus maculatus
TGTCGCAATATTTCCCAGCGTTGTTCAAGCGTATACACAACCATATTTGCTTAGCGGAAGAATAAAACTAATTATCTGTTAAATCAGACATGAGCTAAGTGTTACCATTCACGAAATAAGCACTAGTTGAAAAAAAAAACTTTAGATGGCGGACCCTATAGTATCGTGAATATTTTTTCCACAGATTTCAATGCTTTAGAATTAGTACATGTTTAACCCTGATGATGAAAAGGTTTTTATTGAAACCGCTTGGAAAAAATTACCAATAAAAAGTGGTTATAAACAAAGTAGTTTTATTTTATAAATTTATAATACTCTGTTTTTTTTATAATACAGAAATAACAATAAATCAATTAATATTATACATGGGCGTTTTAATTCATTCAGATTTAGCAACTACAATTTTACTAACGTGATTAAATGGGTAGTTAAAACCTCACAATAATAACAATTAAATAAAACTTTCTATAAACTACTTTCATTAAGGCTACAAAACTCTAATAATGCATGTTTTACCACCAAAAGATAAAGATTAAAACGAAAAGTTTCACCGTTCTACCCATGATTGAGAACATCTCAAATTTTTTGAATTCCTGGATACCATAAATTTAAAATTCCCTGTAAATACACAAACTTCCACGTTCTTCTTCATCTATGTTGAGATATACAATATATCTATAAATAAGTAATTTAAAATAATAAATAGCTTCTAACCTAATTATATATTTTGAACTTTGACTTTTTTCTCTTTTATATTTCTCCATTGCATGGTTATGGAACGGCGTTCGTGATGATGAATACCTAGTATCGGTCAGTAATAGTTTCAATTGTTGGTATTTAATGACCCATGTTAGAACGCAAATGAGGATAACGCGAGGTATTGTAGTTGCCTGAATCTCCACAAAGGCGCTTGAGGTATAAAAATATTTTTTAACAAATAATGGAAATTACGTTGTGTTAGACTGCGATTGAGAAACGGCATTACAATACCTATAGAAAAAAGCGACACTTAATTCGACCGTGTTATGCAGAAATCATCCGACCCACAAATTGGTAAACTGAGATAAATGCATTTGAATGATTTCAGAATTAAAACAAAATAACATCACTATATTAAATTATAGAAGTAGGGTTTGATTTAATATTATTTGAAAGAAGCATTGTTCACTGTGTATCAAATTCAAAATTTTGATTATTTTGTCAATAAGTTCACAGTTTGGTATTTCATTCATTAAATGGTTTCAGTAAAATAAAAACAATTATAGGAATGAACACATCCAACTATCTTGGATGGTTTCAGCGAACTCATTTTTTCCCTATAGTTCAAAGTCGAAAACATCCATATGGTTTCGATTTTTTCTTCAATATTTTCACGTTTTTGAATAATTTTAACACGAAAAATGTTGAGAGCTGTAAGCCCACATGGATGTTTCTAACAAATTTTTCCGTGGATTTATTAATTGTGGGTGAGAAAATAGTTCTCCAAAAAATATTGTGTTGATCTTTTGGGTCGGGTGTATCAGCATATAAAAAAAACTATTGACTAAGCATCATTCATTAAAAAACCATAATTTGTAAATTGATGGTTAGATGATTTCTGCATAAAATGGTCCAATTGTAATTTTGTAATAAGATGCAATGGATATTTTTTTGATTTGCAATAAACTTTGCATAGGACCACTTCTTTGAGCTTACAAATGTAAACACGATTAGTTTAGAGAACAACTGTACAATAATTGTATATATCAATTGGAGCACTTATCACAGCTTATATATAAAAGCAAAATCAAATTACAGTATATAATTAACTTTTTGACGCAAAAAATTGTAACACGTCTTACTCGCTTCACTGTCAGTCGAGAACTGAGGTTTGAGGATTAATCTGTATAATATAATATTGTAATGTTAATGTTGGGTGATTTTTTTTTTGTAACAAAAGTTTAGGCTGGAGGACGATTGTCCCACTCATCCTCTGTCCCACTCATGGGCACTCTCCCCTACAACTGTTGTTCTCGATACTAATTGTGTTTACATAAATAAACATAAAAAGTGGTGTTTTACAAGTGTTTTATTTTAATATTTAGATACAATCGATAAAATCATTTACTTATTCTTATACCAATTGGTTGATCTTTGAAATTTAAAAATGATATTTTTTTCACAACATTTTGAGTGTATCCACTTGTTCACAAAATCTGGATTATCTCCAATTACAGGAGTTATTTTCATATTATTTTTTGACATCTCATCAAAGATGAAGAAGAATATGGAAGTCTGGGCATTTACGGGGCTTACGACCGTCATAGGCTGGTTTAAGTGATCACTTTACACACGTGTAACATTCACCAATTCTACCCATTATTGACAACCACACTACTCAAATTCTTGGAAGTTCTATATATATATGAACCAATTTAGAAACCTTGTTCATGAATCACTAGAACTTCACTAGAGACATCTATTGGTGAGATGTAAAGTAAGATGTATAATCCAGATTTTGTGAACAAGTATTTGGACACACTCAAAATGTTGTAAATAAATTATCTGGTCAAATTATAAGCTTAATAATAAAAATGAAAATGGTATTTTCTGGCGTTTCTCATGTGTGTGATTATAATCCAGGATTCGGATCTCACATACTAATATAAGAGTTTCTGCTTAATAAAAAGCTTCTTTACATCTCACCAATAGATGTCTCTAGTGAAGTTCTAGTGATTCATGAACAAGGTTTCTAAATTGGTTCATATATACATATAGAACTTCCAAAAATTTGAGTAGTGTGGTTGTCAATAATGGGTAGAATTGGTGAATGCTACACGTGTGTAAAGTGATCACTTAAACCAGCCTATGACGGTCGTAAGCCCCGTAAATGCCCAGACTTCCATATTCTTCTTCATCTTTGATGAGATGTCAAAAAATGATATTTTTTTCCATTGTAATGATTAATTCGGAATACAAGAGTTTTTTTGAATATACAAGCGATAAGTTAAATTGCAAATTAACTTCATAATTTGTACATGTTTAGTTTTTAGAGACAAATTCTAGTCAAAATCACTGGTAAATGCGTTGAGTTTAAAAAAGTTCTAGTCTACCCGGATAAGTCCGTCAGCGTTTTAAAGTTTTAGATCATATCAATCATGCTTTATAGTTTAATGCGCTGGCTAAAATTTTGCAAATCAAGTCTGGAATAATTATAATTGAATTATAAAGTCAATTTTATTTAAATTAAACAACAGAATAGTCATTTGAAAAAAATAGTATCTGTATTATTGTAGTAAATAAGTTTATGAAAGTTTATCAAATGTATAATATTATACAGGATTATAAATAATACGAATCAATCGACACGTCACAGATTTTGTAAAGCTAAAAATAAAATAAAAAAAAACAAAAGTTGGTAATTTTTTTAGATATCCAATTTAGGATCTTGGTAACACTTCATCGATTCGATGTAGTGCCTTAAGTTTAAGGCAACTTATTAAGTTTATTAATTTAAAAACGACTAGTTTCGGGAACTATAGTAAAAAATAATGAAAAAATAGGAGTAAAATAAAATAATTGTAGTAAAATAAAATTTAAAAAAACTACTATAAAATGAAGGAACTACAGTAAAATACAAACTCGATGAAAACATCAATAGATGAAAAAAAACTGATCTTGTATTTTCAACTACATACATGCTGTTGAAAATATCTATAGATGTCGAATCTAGTGGTGTTTACCTTTTTAAACTCAAAAAGTGGTTTTAAACAAGTCTTTAATTTTTGTATTGAAATCATAATGTAATTTCACAAAGTTAAGGTTACTACAGTATTAATGTGTTTTAAGTTAATAAATTTGCAACCAGTGCAAATTGACTAATCTGTTTTTAATAAAGATGTACCATACGATAAACTACTTATTTACAAAGTACGGTTAAAAGGTTATACATGTACCTATACAACATTCGCTTCGCGCATGTAGGCCGTGTTTCAGTAAATTTCTTCTTCATCCTTCCAGGTAACAGGTATAGGGGATGTATCAGACATCATTATAGAGATAAGTAGGTAATTGGTGGGTAGATCGACCGATGGGGCCCTTACACGACTATCGGTAGATATTATATCAGCAACGGTTGCCCTAACAAAGTAATTTGTGTAATTTAAAAATTGTTATTAATAATATTAAATCGTCTGATAATACGCATTGAGGAAGATTTGAAGTCTTGAAGGTTGTACAAGTGGCGGTTGAGGTAGAAGATTTGGAAACCTTTATATTTATTTTAATGGGTACGCTATGATTATATGTATATTCATATATGTTTAATATTTTTATAAAAAGTTTTATGTTTTATTAAATTAACTAGATATTTTATTTATTGTTTCGGCATTAACTTTGTGGTAAGACATGTTACAATAATTAAAGAAAACACTTTGTTTTTTACCACTTGAGTTTTTATTAAAGACTACATGTTTCAGAAGTTAAACTTCCATCATTCAGGTCTGTATAATAACATACAGACCTAAATGATGGAAGTTTAACTTCTGAAACATGTAGTCTTTAATAAAACTCAAGTGGTAAAAAACAAAGTGTTTTCTTTAATTATTGTAAATTAACTAGACATTTCTTCTTATAAAATATCTTTTACTAGTTATGCTGAGCCTCTCTAAAAAACAGACTAAGCTCTTTTGCTTGGAGAGGGACATACACTTGATTGTACTTAATTAAGGTCATAAAAGTCTTTTTTGTACCTTTTGTTCAATTTCTCATGTATGTTATAATACAACATTTTGAGTGTGTCCAAAATACTTGTTCACACATCTGGATTATCTCTAATTATAGGAGTATTTTTCATATCAATTACCCAGACTTCCATATTCTTCTTCATCTTTGATGAGATGTCAAAAAATAATATGTTATAGGCATTTCATTATTTTGAAGTTATTTAAGATGTTCTATATTTTTAAATATCTTTTTTTACAATATCTGGGTTTGTCTCCACTTAGGATTTATTTATATTGACATCTCAACAAAGATGAAGAAGAATGTAGAAGTCTGAACTTTTACGTGGCTAACAATTTATGATTGGATGATTTAACTGATCAACTACTTAAGCGATTTGTAATAAACTTCCAAAAATATATTCGCAATTCGAGAAAAAGCAGAACATTTTCTGACACGAGTTGTGTGAATTTGGATAGTCATCAGAATTTTTACCATCTATGCGTATCCTATGATTGGCAAGCATTATAATTACATCGTCAATATCACTCCTTGCAAAACAAATATTTTTGTGCGATGTTTTCAATCGCTTTCAACATTACTATTGGACAAATCCAACGTTGTAAGGGCGAAAGCAATAGGTTTTGAAAAAAAATATTTTTCTATTTTCAATGATAATTTGTTAATCAATTTTTACTTTACTTTTAACAAATATCGAGTCGATATATCGATTTTGAACTCTTTAACAGTTAATATCACCAAAGACAGGTAAGAAAATCATAGGACTGATTACCTTGCCGGTAATTACGTTGAATATGATCTAATCTAAAAAAAAAATCAAGCTAGTTTCGTCATCTGTTAAGGTATTCTTTAAGCTTACTCAAATAAATATTAAATATTATTTTTTGACATATCATCAAAGATGAAGAAGAATATGGAAGTCTGGGCATTTACAGGGCTGACGACCGTCATAGGCTGGTTCACTTTACACGTGTAACATTCACCAATTCTACCCATTATTGACAATTACACTACTCAAAGTCTTGGAAGTTTTATATATATGAACCAATTTTGTAACATTGTTCTTGAGTCACTAGAACTTCACTAGAGAAATCTTTTGGTGAGATGAAATGTTGTAAAAAAAAGATTAGATATTATTTGTGCAAAAACACAGTATATGGGTAGATTCGTTGACTTTTTTAGGAAGTAGAAAACCACGAGATAGTCTCGTTAAACCCGCTAAGACATTTACCTTCCGCCTCGACCGGAAACATGATACTTTTCTTCCTTCCAGGTTGTACTTGTTCATTAGACACTGAGGGCAATTTAACGGTAGCCGTCGCATCCACCTGCCATTCGTCACTTTTAATTTTATCTAACAGGGTAAATTTAACCACAAAGAAACACAATACGTTATCCATACTTGATTTTTTGCTAGAATATAAAAAAAATATTTATTTGAAGGTTTTCGACAAAAAATATTTGTAATTTAAGAACTTCCATAACATATGTGAGTTTTTAATGTAAATGTTTTTAAGTCCTGGTACCTACCCTAATGTATGGAAGTGCGCGGAGTTGGCAAAACAAGGAGGAAAGTAGATAGAATGCAGTGGAAATGCGTTCTCTCATACGAATGTGCGGAAAAACGATGTATGATATATCGCTCACTCCTTTCAATAACGTCATATATAAAATAATCGCCAATTTTCATTTGTGCATGTTTTCGGAATGCATAGAAAATGTACTATGTCCCAACAAAAGCGGCATATTTTAATCTTAATATTTACCCGCTACAGGGCAGAAAGTGTTGTTTTTGCATTTTGAAGAAAAGGTATTGTTTAATATTTTTTTTAAAATATATTAAATGTTTTCAAAAGGAGAAAAACATTCAGGTTTTACCTAAAAAGATCGATTGCACAGTAAAAATTTCAATAAGTGGCTTAATATTTATTTTGAATACATTCTATTTTATTTTTAAACTTTAAAAACGATCTCCTGAAAAATCATGTTTTTTGATATTTGACGTTGTTGAAAGGAGTGAGCGATATTTTAGATTTGTGATATAAAGAAAAAATGCAAGGCTGAGATGAGTTTTTTCAACGACATTAAGAAAGGTGTGTGAGATGGTTCGGATACGTGGAACGAATGAGTGAGAAAAGAACAGTAAAAAAAATATGAGGCAAATGTAGCTGAAAATGGAAGCAAAAAGGTAGACCGAGGAAAATTTGATCAAGTATTTCAAACTCTAAGTGATCAGGTTAGGAACCGGAGTGATTGACGAGTATGTATGAGGAGATGCATGAATATATATAGAAGCGGCGAAGATTGTTCCCAAAAACAGATACATCGAAAAGCGTGTCACAATAGATTTTAAGAGAAAGTGGTTTTATCATGATTTTGATTTTCATGTAAACAAAGTGACTGCCGAATCAATTAATGAAATAAATAAAAGTTTTTTTTTCATTTTGCCACTAATTTCTCTGTATTATAGTAGAATATGTTTCAGAACCATAATTAATTAATCAATTTAATATTTCAATAAAATCACTGAATCTATTGCGAATGAGCAAGAAAAGAACGGTAAAACAAATTTATGAGGCGACTGTAATTGGAAAAAGGAGTAGAAAAAGACCGAGAAAAATTTGGCACGATCAGGTATGCCAAATACTTAAAAGCGGTCGGGTTAGGAGTCTAAACAATCGGCAGGTATGTATGAGGAGATAAATTAACGTCGAAGAGGCAAATAATGTTTGCAAAGACATAGTGGTGTGGCGTTCTATTCTCTCTGCCCACCCCTGCGGGGAAGTGGCGTGATGGTTTGTTACTTAGTTAGAATCTATTAATCAATCGGATAGAATTGAAAAAGACTATGTATTAAAAAAGCAAATACGACACATTATTAAACGCGGTGTTAAAAAAACATGAATTTCCATCATTGAGAAGCATGATGCTAATAAGTAAGTAAAATGAAAATATTATTTAACCTTGCTTAAAGCCTAGAGTAAACAATGTTAGCAGTAAAAAAAATTGTAGCCAAAGTTGATAAAACATAAAAACTTAATAAGATATTTTATTTATTGTTTCGGCATTAACTTTGTGGTAAGACATGTTACAATGTATTTTTTATTATTAGATTAAAACCAATATTTTTAGCTTTTCCACTTTTTTATTTGACCAGCGACCGGGTTTCGTCGTTACTGACATCATCAGACTGGTGAATCAGAATATTGGTTTTAATCTAATAATAAATTAAAAATGCAATTCCATCACGAAGTGTCAGTGGATAATATACATGTTACAATGATTAAAGAAAACAGTTCGTTTTTTACCACTCGAGTAAAGTACTCAAGTGGTAAAAAACGAAGTGTTTTCTTTAATCATTGTAACTTAATAAGACATTAATAATAAAACCAACTATGATGGACACTGTAATGATACCTCGTTCAATCTGATGATAAATGTTATTTACGTAGGAATATATTAAAAATGAATCTAGATAATAAATTATTGTACCTAAAGATCACTAAATGTCGGAATACTCGTATTTGAGTTCTTACAATGTTATTTTTTTCCGTAAAAAATATAAACATGTTGAATGTCAAAAATAATAACGACTCTAATAATAGTCACTGTTTGATAAATAAACATAAATGTTGAAAAAAATAATTCAATAATACTTTTTACCTCTAAAAGTCATTCACATCTTTAGCGTTTAAGTAACGTAATCTATTGTTGTATAAGTACGGATATGCAACCTTGTGTGCCTTGACCATTAAGATTTTTTCATTTTCTACAAGTAACATCATTCGCCATTTCCTTCACAATCGTCATCTGTATCCCATCAAATATAATGTATTCCTGAATCCAAAAATCTGGAGTGCATCGTTATTTTATATAATTAATAATCAAGCTCACGCCGCATTGATTCGATGCAGTGACATATGCACCAACATTGTGTAGGTAACCTTAAAAATACTATTTTTTTTAATGTGGGAAGATAAAAATCGTATAAGGCTTTAGTATTTTTAATTTTATTATTCAATTCAATTTTCAATTCAATTCAATTCAATTCAATTTATTCAATAATTAATATATACATTACAAACAAACATTTAAGGCGTATACATTAAAAAAAAAAACAAATTAAAAATTATGCAAGAAGACTCTTGTTAAATGTGTAGAAGAATCTCGCTTCGGAAAACTCCTTCGGACACATGGAACAGATCAATATCCGATGTGATATTGTTCAACATAGCGGTAGCTCTTCCTACAGGCATAACCATCGGCAGGTTGGTCCTGTGTATAGGAATGTGAAACAATCTATGCCGACGCTGTCTTAGGTAACTATCGGGAACATACAGACCAATGCTCTGGATAATTTCAGGATTATCGATCATACCGCGCAACAATCGATAAAAATGCGTAATCAAATACACATTCCTTCTAGTCTCTAAACTATTGTAGCCAAGTATACCCTGGAGAAACTGGGTCGGGTAGAGCCAAGGATAATAGCCGTACTCTCTCATGTAGAGATACCTCAAAAACTTCTTTTGGACTCTCTCTACCATAAGAGAGTACTTAAGCTCGTGTGGCCCCCAAATCATCGAGCCACTCTCGAGTCTACTTCGCACCAAGGAGTTATAAAGAGTTCTCAGCACGCGGGTATTTTCGAAAACCCTGGCAGTACGCAGAACAAATCCTAGCATTTTCAATGCATTACCACTGACTGCCTCTATATGATCGTGAAATGTCAGGGTGCTCACAAATCTAACGCCCAGATCCCTAACATTCGATGCTCGCATCAGATTTTGGTCGTTCATTTTGTAGCGATAAAATAATGTTTTTTGGGCCCTAGTGAAAGACGTGATCGAACACTTAAACATTAGTTTGTTTCGTCTTCCCCATTCACATATATTTGATATATCTGCTTGGAGAAGACGAAAATCGTCAAAATTTGTCACCTTTAAGAAAAGCTTTAGGTCATCCGCAAATAACAAAAACCGTGAGTTTAAAATTAAAATTACATTATAAAACTAATACTATAGCATCATTTTTATTCTAACCCTTATTCGCATCCAATAGTGCATATGCCACTGCATCGTATTTGTGCAGTGTCATCTTGATGTTACTTATACACACATACACACACACACATACACACACACACACACACACACACACACACACACACACACACACACACACATACACACACACACACACACACACACACACACACACACACACACACACACACACACACATACACACACACACACACACACACACACACACACACACACACACACACACATACACACACACATACACACACACGTGCGCACACGCCAATGCACACGCCTTCATAGTTAATGTAAAAATAAATAATGAATAAAGTCTTCTCCGCTGAATAAAGTCGAAATCTTTTTGTTTTTATTATTTACAAAAATACTTCAATTTCATACTAATTCTGTGAGCCTAAGCGGTTCATTTTTATAAATGGGTATCAAATTGCGATAGAGTGGGTTCGAATCGAGAAACTCTGAATAAGAAGTCCGTGATACTAACCACGGGACCACAACCCGACACCAGTTATTAATATATTTTCCATGTCACTGGGGTAGGCATATAAAATTGCTTATAAGCCTATATGAAACGCACATAAACGATTTTCAATAATTTTGGGATAAAGTTCTCATAAAAAATTGTTTTTTTGAAAAATTACATCTAATTCCATTTATACCATTAAATTTTAATACGTACATTTATATAAATTCAATTGTATCGTCTTGGAATAACAAAATCATACTTTCCTTAGTGACGTTTTCAGTAACAAAACACCTCGAAGGAGGGTCTCTATAATGGTCGGGAAGAGGGAAAGAGATAAAACGGAAAAACCAAGAAATGAGTGTTTTAAAATTCACAGTGACCCTGAAGAATTACGATGAGTTTACCGATTTATTTTCCACGAGATTCATCGGTGGCTTAAAAATTGTTGAAAGATGAGTCAACCTGTTTTTCCTTGTGGTCTCAGAGTCAGAAAGCGTGCAGGTTGTCGATATGTACTCCCTGCAACTCCAAGATCCGTATGTCCGTTACAGCTAGTAATAATAATTTGTAATATGGCAATTTACGTGACCGTTCTGATGACTATGATTAACGGTGATCTGTGAAGATGTGTCATGAGTGGAATATGAGGATATTTCTATCATCATTGCTTCATGAACTACGTGCATGGCTGATAAATCGATTTCTCCGCACATCTGGGCAAATTTATTTTATAGAAATATTGATATCATGGGAAAGCACCGTTGTAGGGAATGTAGTGATTTTTAAAAATATGGGACGGTCCTCGACTTTCATAATATCATAAATATATTGGTATCTTCGAGCATAAACGTATCATATATCCTCGTAATTATAAATTTAGTGATGGTCCTTTGTACACTTCTAAAGATTTTCACTCTTTTGAGTTAATTTAGGTAATTATAACTAATTTCGAGAACTAAAGATGTTCTCATAAACAGGTGAAAATACAAACCAATTTGTTTTGTGCAAAACAATCAAAAGTGTTTTATTTTTATATTTAAATCATAATGTTATTAAATTAATTTAATGAAATATCAATAACTAATATACTTACCTCAAGGGTTTGAAAATGTTTGATGAGATGCCTGAATGTATGAAGAATGAAAGGAGTCTGAAAGAATTTTAAAATAAATGCTTTGTTTACTGTAAGGAGATGTTAATATGTATTAAATATGTATGATGTAAATTAAGTGTAAATAATAGTTTTTATTAGTGTAATATAAGCTTATTAAAAAATGGAAAAAAACAATAAGTCAATTTAAAAAAAATGCAATGTTGCCAGTAGAATTCAATTGGATTTTATTATTTTAATAATGTAAACTATCATTACATCTGTTTTAAAATATGAACAATCTAGAAATAGTGTAATTAGTCCCAACTCATTAAAAAACTCGTTTTTAGTGACACGTATTTTATTTTTTAAAAAATCGTTCTTGCATCTTGAAAATTTATTTTACATTATGAACCCATCTCACGCGTGGAGTTAATTATGCAGTCAGTGTAAAAAACTGATCTTCAATATCTAAATAAATCTTCAGGTAAAATACAATATACATGTGCTTGTCAATAAAACTTAATTTACTTAGTAATATGCCTAGATGCAAAATAAATATTAACACTGGTTCAATTACGTATGTTAATCAAATTTCTTTAAAAAATGTATGTTTACAAAATCTTCTGGTTTTATGGTCAAATATATTGATTATTCTCGTTTTTAATGTTTTTTTAATGCATAAAGCTCAAACATAAATCAGGTAATAAAAAATGAACAGAAATCTCGAATAGAAAATCAATAACTCGAAAGGTATAAAATTAAAATAAATATAAGATTTACAACAGAAAGGCACATAAAAAGCATGATTAAAATAAATAAAAAGTATGAGAAATAATGAATAATGAGATGTATGATTTGAATACGTGTCGTGATCTCCAAGTCACTCTAAATAATAAAATTTATTTACATGTGCTTGCCACTGGAGAGTTTTCTAATCCATTACAACTTTATTAGAAATTTATAAAAGCTGTCTCTATTAGAAATTTATAAAAGCTGTCTCAACAGAGATGAAATATAATTTTACTTGTAGCCAATGTGGAAGTCTCGCATATGATCTGGCATTGGCTGTCCTTATAATCACTTTACATATTGTGTAAGTTTAACCATTTTGTCCATTATTGAATATTCATGTCATTCAATTTTCCGAATTTGTATATATGCAATACCGATCGTATTGTTGAAATAGACAGACGGAACTGTCATCTGTTGATGAATTTGTGACTGTACTTTTCCCTTTGACCGATTTAAAAATAAAGCTTTTAATCTGAAATAACGTCATTCGTGTATATCAAGATATCATATTGAGATTAGAATTTAAAAGTCTGGGCTTACGACTTGTTATTGTATATATATATATATATATATATATATATATATATATATATATATATATATATATATATATGTATATTTATATATATATATATATATATATATATATATATATATATATATATATATATATATATATATATATATATATATATATATATATATATATATATATATATATATATATATATATATATATATATATATATATATATATATATATATATATATATATATATATATATATATATATATATATATATATATATATATATATATATATATATATATATATATATATATATATATATTTATAAATTTCATATGATATATCGACTATTCATCCCACTCAATTTCACATTACAAATTCACTTTTAACGTGCCACATAAACTTGTTTATCTAATATTTCAAATAGATATAATTATAAGCCAATAAAGTCAGTAGAGCCGAGAACAAGTTTATGTAATGCGATTAGGTATTATACTAATAAGGCAAATAGTTGTAAAAAATATCCATGAGAACGGATGAAGTGTGATGTCCTGTACTGTCTTATGTCGATGGTGGGATATTTGCTTTTTGTTCTCTAATTGCATCATCGGTGCATGCTTCTCGCATAGCGTCATCTGACCAAGGTGGTCTTGCATGAGTATTTAACCGCTTAAGGTCGGATATTATGTACGAAAATTCCCACACCCGCATATAAGGCAAATTTTACCTGCATAAAAGACCACTCCCGAATAAACTCGGGTGAAAATATATACGATTTGTGGCATGTGGAAGCGGAAAAATTGGCAAGAATGACACTTTAAGAACTGTTTAAGGACCACGCCTGAGTATACTTGGGTGACTATTATGTGCAAAAATTTCTAAACCCGAGGTAACTCGGGCAAAGTTTGCCTACAGAAAAGACCACTGCCGAATATATCCCGGTGAAACTAATTCGATTTGTGATACGTGGAAGCAAGAAAAGTGCAAGAAGTAGGGAAAGATACTTAACTGGGACCACGTCCGAGTATGCTCGGGCGACTAATATATGCGAAAATCTCCACACCGGAGGTAACTCGGGCAAAGTTTTCCTGCAGAAAAGACCACTTCCGAATATATTCGGATGAAAATTAAAACGAAAAAATGTGAAAGCGAGGAAAGTGACAAAATGTTGGAAAATATTCGATGAGAGTTTCGGTATTACTGCAAGCCCAGCAATGTAGGTCTTTGTGCTTTTCCACTGAATGAATTTGAAATCTCTTAAACAAATGTGCGGCAATACGATGTATGATAGGTGTTCGAATGGTGATTATAAGAAAATAATGCCAGCCTATCGATAAAATTGACAATGGTGTGTTGAGATGGTTTTGATATCTGCAACGAATGAGTGAGGTAAGAACAGTAAAACAAATTTATTAGGCGAATACAGTTGGAAATAGAAGCGGAGTAAGACCGAGGAAAATTTGGCATGGTCAACTTTTTCATAAAATTGAATGTTGCAGGTCAGGAATCTTAATATTCGGCAGCCAAGTATGAGGTGATACATGAATGTGAAAGAGGCGAAGATTGTTTGCAAAGACAGAGTGGTGAGGCTTTCTTTTCCCTCTGCCTACTCCTGTGGAGAACAGGCATCCGTTCTCACATCTGAATAAAATTCATGATATATTGAGATATCAATCTAATTCTTTACACATTTCGTATATCGCTCACTCCTTTCAAGAACGTCATAAATCAAAAATCGTAAATTTTCAGTTGGGCATGTTTTCGGAATGCCCAGAAAATGTACTATATCCCAGCAAAAGAGGCATATTTTAAACTTAATATTTACCCGCTACAGGGCAGAAGGTGCTGTTTTTGCATTTTGAAGAAAAGGTATTGTTTAATTATTTTGTAAAATATACTTCATATTTTTCGAATGAAGAAAAAACCTTCAGGTTTTACCTAAAAAGATCTGTTGCACAGTAAAAAGTTCAATAAGTGGCTTGATATTTATTTTCAATACATTGTATATATATTTTTAAACTTTAAAAACGTTCTCCTGAAAATTCAAGTTTTTTGATTTATGACGTTCTTGAAAGGAGTGAGCGATATGTAGAGTGCCGTTTTGTTGGATTTTATACCTCAGATAAATTAATATCCGCACTCGGATTCGTAATTTGGAGTACTTTAAAATGTGTATTCAATATTTATATACTAAATTTAATTAATTCAGATTTTATTTTTAACCATGCAGCATTCAAGTTGTAAAAATAAATCTTCAATCACCTTCCTTTACGGTATAAATGTTTGTATTAAACGGAATTTCCAATTGTCGACGGATCATCAAAATAGTGCTTAATTTAGATTCTACTACATTAATTTTTAAAATATATAATATTAACTGTCCACTGTCTGTCTAGATTGCACCGGAAATTGCCGAATGATGATGATATCTATCTGTTGACCGTACAAACGTTTTCAATAATCATGTTCTTTAAAAAAAACAATATATGATTACATAAGTTTCTCTCACGGTTTTATTACATGTTTACCTGCGGTTTAAAAATTAACATTTGCTCACAATATTTTAATAGGCAGATACTTATAGCCCATAATTAAGAATTATCCCCGGTTTAATAATCTTTTTTCAACATCCTCTTTCCCACCCAATCGCAAAATCAGTGATACCAACGATACAAAACAAATTAATATATCATTGAGTTAAATACAATCACGGGCAACAGCATATAACCATAAATACACGATATAATTTTATTTATAATTAATTTGCAAAAAAAGGATACAACATAGATAAAAAAGAATATGAAATTCTGGGAATTTACGGAGCTTACGATCATCATAGGCTGGTTTAAGTGATCACTTTACACAAGTGTAGCAGTCAACAATTCTAAATTATTATTTGAGATGTCAAAAAATTATATGTAAAATAACTCCTACAATTGGAGATAATCCAGATTCATGAACAAGTATTTGGACACACTCATACTTTATGGTTACGTACATAGAACTACATGATCCAAACACAACAGAGAAACACATCAAATTAAATCTATCATAATCTCTTTTGGTCAAAAGAACTCGATTGCTCTATTTTGATAGTAGACTTATCCACATTCCAATGGTACATAGGGCTGCATCATATAAACGCAGTGTTATCTTGATCGTTAGCACATAAAAGAAAGGTGATCAGCCCAGATTCAGGTACCAGTCCAGGGTAATATTGAATAAATATTAGACTGAAAAAATCACTTATAAACGTATATTTATTTATTTGATCCCCATGGAAAAACAGGTTTTTTTTAAAGAACTAACTAATTTAGTTAATTTGTTTCCAAAAATACGGTGAATGTTAAACATAAAATATTTAAAAAAAATGCAATACTAAAAAGTGGAAATAATGAAGTTGGTATAGTAAAGAAGGAGAGTTTCAGTTATTATAAATGTGTCGAATAGAGAATTTGATAAATATACGAACAGAAAATGTTCCAATTTATATGAAGTTGCTTTTTTTCCCTTGAAAAATCCACTTGGCTTTTGTTAGTAAAATAGTTATTAGGTGGTTGGTGTTTTTTGGTCGTGATGGTACATTATACAAGTTCACGTACAAATAATTTTATACTCGTACCATTAGGTACCCACCTACCGAACCAGTCACATAGTCGTACCGAAGGACATCTTCTCCGTACCTACCTGGATTCATTCATTATTCTTTCCTTCAACTTTTTGCTCCTTTCGACATCCTTTCATTACTTGAATGAAACTACATTCTCACGGAGAACTTACGATCACTGTACAAAGTTACCTTAATTAACTGAGCATAAATGTATTTTATTATTATGATTCTGTGTTAAGTTAAGACCATTATTTTTTACATATTTTTTTAAAACTTTTAATAAAATGAAAATGATGCGGAATGCATCGAAACATGAGTCACATTACATGTAAAGAAATAGTGGTATTTAACAAGTTTAACTCAAATTAGTCGTTAAATTAAGCCTCCCGAGAGCCTTAATAAAGCTTGCCTCTTTTACAAGGCATCAGGTTCGCGCCGCCCAGGATGACCACTGCTGACAATTCGTCGGCAGTTCTCGTCAGAACTTCGGGACTCGGATCTGACTTGGGAGTATGCAAAGGAGCTGGCAGCCGACAGAAAAACCTGGAGACAGTTTGTAGACTCCATATGTTCCAGGGAGTGGATATGGTTAAATATAAATTTAGATTGAGCCAGGAACAAGAAGAATTTAAATTAAAAATGGATAGATTTTACCACAAAGTGACTGCCGAATCAATATAATGAAAAGTAAATTTTTATTTGAAAAATACTTATTTTGAGTCCTTACAGATGGTAGTAAATGAAAATACTAAAATAGGTCAATATTTAAAAAAAAAAAACAAAGTTTATTTATTTCGCAAATCTGTATCTTATATGGTCCATTTTTACACGACTTTAAATAGGGAGTTGGCACATTTTTATGGCGCACATTCTCTGATTCGAATTAAATGTGTTTCAAGTGTTTATATATCAATATAAATAAGTCGAAGGTAAAACCCGAAAATATATTACTCCAATAATTAAGCCAATAAAAGAATGTAACTGATGTTGGCTTTAAATTGTCGGTGAGACCTGCCTACATAAGTATAACAGGCCTATAAAACACTAATGATAGTAAAAAACAATAAAATTCGAAACTCAAACAAAAGAAAACAATAAAAATCCAAATTCAAATAGGAAAGACAGTAAAATAATTAACCCTTCACTCCCGGAATTTTTCTTTTACTAACGAAATGTATGGATGTTTTTCCCAAATGAAATTACGATATTTTTATTTTAATCAGGAAACCATGAAAAACGTTTACACTTGCAAAGGCTCATCAAATTTATACAAAAAATAATAAATAAAAATAAATAAAATGTTTTTTATCGGTGCTTCAACAAAACAAATATAGTTATAATTAATAATGTTTTATAATTTATATTTGAACCACTGACTTTATGATTTTCCACTTTATAATTAAAATGTTAATTTGTTTTAAAATCACTATAAATATTTTATTTTAACTTTATTCTACTAATGTCTACCGGTTTCGAAGCTAACCGCTTCATTATCAAAACTGATTATACTTACAAATACGTATTAATATTAGTTATAATAAAATATTTATGGTGATTTAAAAAAAAAGTTACATATTAATTATGATAATGTTTTTAATTTATTATTGATATTTCTTGGTGGAAATGCATTTTATAGAATAAAACAACAACTGCATTTTATAAAATAAAATAACCGATATCATCCCAGTTTGATGATGTCGGTTACGACGAAACCCAGTTGCTGGTCAAATAAAACTAATGTGGAAAAAATTACATAGTTGTTATTAATAATGTGTCGTCAATATCATGATGTCAAGATTTTTTCCCTCCAGGAAAACGGCGTCATTATAGAAGTAGTACATGGTTGAAATAAAGTAATATAACATATTATAGTTTAATAACGTACATACAAAAATAAAATTTCCCCTCCAGTTTAAAAAAAATACTATCTTTAGGTAAAAACTATTAATAAATGTATCCAGCGATTCAAATATCAAGAAAAATAAACAAGACTTCAAAAACAAATCAATTTCATTAAATGACACGGCAGTCACTTTGTGGTAATATTTATCCATATTTATTAAGTGTCATTTGGTAAATAAAACTTTTAAAAAATATAATCCTACCCCTTACCAATCCTACAAAGTCCCAGACAGACAGGATATTAAAATTCTAACTTGGTTCACATCTTGGTTCATGATTTTAAAAAGTTAATAGGGGAAATTTAAATTAAAAATGTATAGATTTTTTTGAAAAACAAGTAATGTTGAAAAGCAAATAAAGTAAAAAAGGGTTAATGACCTTATTTTCTCATTACACTTTTTGTGGGTTTTTGTATCTAGTCATGTATGTAGTATACGATTTATGTAATGAAGATTTGGTGGTTAAGGGTTAACTTGTGTCTGTACAATGCACCAGGAGAGCAGAAAGCAGTGGGGCATAATATTAAAGTGCCAAAATATAGCGGAAATGAAACCTGGTGATTTAGTGCTTAACTTGGAGCAGACTATGATGCGGTCAATGTGATATTTGAGGCTTGGGAACTTAGCTGCAGATCATGAAACCTCAACATACTTAGTGGGTTCACTCTTATTGGCCGGCAGTTCTTAAACTGTGCGCAGAAAAAAATGTATTTTTCGTTTTATGCATTTTGCAGGAACGGCATACATATAAATATATATTATAATCTGTACTACATATGTACGGTATGTTACTTTATAAATACACTTGGGCCACGGTTTTTATAACACGGATGTATAAATTGTGGCATATTTTTTGTATACACATGTATTGTACACGCTTTTTATAACACGGTTGCAGAAAAATAAATGAATTGAATAATACGCTTGTATTTAAAAAAATAAAGTACATATTCACATAAACTATCTTAGATTTTTTTTTAACACAAGCCCTAATTTTGTTTGAACTTCAAACCATTGAAACCTTTTTAAAACACGGGTTTTTGTGGAACCATATAACCGTGTTATATGAGACCCGAGTGTATCTAAACATTTATTTTTGTATGTAGATATTATATGCATAATATACGTGTTTATTTAGTCCCAGAAAAATGAACTTAATAACACGATAGATGTTTATTTTTATAATTAAACACTTGTTTAAATCCAACTTTGAGTTTTATTTCATTACACAAGACTAGTTTAAAAAACTACAAATATTTTCAACAACAAGTGATTTCAAAAACTAACAGAAAACAATATAACTTATTAACTATATTTCATGAGTTACTAATCGAAAACAGTTTAAGAAACACCATTTTATGATATTTGCTATGTAAAACACGCGCTAGCCGTAGAGATAAATTCTCATGTCTTTCGATTAACTAGAATTACTACAAAACCCAATCAAGTCCATGAACTAAACTGGACATACTTCCAACTCTATACCACCAATATTTCAACTGTTCGCCTCTCGTTCCTCCTTACAGGGTTTCATGTGCATAAAATGAGACAGCAGTCTGAATTTTGAACGTTTTGGTCGATTTTATAACTACTGGTAACTGCAAAGTGTTAAGAGTTCACTAGGGAACAAAATCTCTATTGATTTTTTCTTTGGAATATTCAGGCTTTTTAGTATTTTAAAATTTATCCTCTGAAATAAATCTATGGAAAAGGAAAGAATTTTTCCTTTATTTTTAGATATAACATAATAATAAAAACTTTTTATTTGTAAAAGCAAGCGCTTTTGTTTTCGTGTATGCATTTATTTGCATTGCATTTATTATCATTTAAGCGAAATTCAGATGAAGCTTTTCCAAACGTAATACATACCGATACACCTGAATATAATTATAATTCAATATCATGAAAATCCTTCAAAAATACTACTCCATATGTAATAGATAACTGTTAATATTTCAAGAGGCTGAGAGAGTTGTCTTGGCATAAAAAAAAATAGTTGACCGTATGGTATTTATCTTGTTAAATCGAAAAACATTTGTACGATTTACAGTTAGGTACTCGTTTAGTAAGTAAAAGATTAATTCTTTTGTTTAAAGGTAAGTGTTTTTTTCCTAACTTAAATTTATTTCGTGTTTATTTACAAAATTCAGAAGTTTTTAATCAGGTTTTTGTGTATCAGACGATCTCAAAGTAATTGTTTTGTCTATCAAACGTTTTAACTCAATTATCGTTCGCTTAAGGCGTTAAAACAAACGCCATTGGGCAGACGAAGGCTTTATCTAAGTTAATGCATTTTTTTATTGAAACCATTAAACAATGCAAAGCTTTTGACACCAAAATAATTAGATGCAGCATTTGGCTTCCGTTGTTGGTATGTTAAACACTCAACAGTTAAAATAACGTGGGGTAGGCTTGAGTAGGTAGACTTACGAAATGTACCTCATTTATTTCTGTTTTAATTAACTTAACCCTTTCCTACATTCAGCGTTCATATGAGGTCTTAAAAATAGCTAAATGAAAATTGTAAAATTCTAAAAAATATATATACCTATGCTTTTCTTACAAATTTGTTTACTTTTAATTATTTTGAGGCTTGATAAGGTTAGATACTTTTAAGAAAACTCCTTACGTTTGTAAACGATGTATCAAAGAACTATTTGACTCAAAGTGTGTTGAAAATTTCAATTCATGCATATAAAATGTGCTTATTTGTAATATTTTTCTTTTTTTTAGTAAATTGTAACATTATTCATATTCATGGCAACGTTTTGTCATATTGAACAAATAATTTCATTTCATTTTACCTATACACATAATTTATTGTACATATTTTTAATATCATTATAAAAATGTTACAACCCCATATGATGGCCCCTCGAATACAAATAATCCTTGTAAGGCCCCTGTAAAATTCCTTAAAAAATAAATAAATTTAAATGGTTTAATTTTTTTAAAGTAAATTTTACACTAAGGATTCTTTAAATTAAAAGAAAGCAGTATGTACAATAGAGTAAAATTAAATAAATATACATATGTACAATCGATCTAGGTAACCTTGAACAAAATCAGAACATTTTATCGTATTTTTTTTATAACTAGGGCATTAATGCATACATTTGGTTATTTTTACAAACGCTCTATACTAATAAATTATTTAATAATATAAGATAAAAAAGGGAAGTCTAGTTTTTTTTAATAATTTTTAGTTTTGAGAACAAAAAGAGATACAAGTAAACATTAGAGCATTGATTCCTACATTCATCAGATTTCGAAACGTTTTAAGGATTTGTTCAAAGGTACCCGATTTACTGAGTCAAGAATTTCCAGTGACTAATTTTGGAATTTCTCATTGGAGAAACTATTTGATTTATAAAATATACTACTAAAGCCCCGACACGAGTAAATATTTATTTATTTATTTAACTGTATTTATTTATCTTTATTCCAAATCTTGAGATGAAGCGTGCAAGCCTCTAAGATGATCACATGGCATATTTCATATTTGTTTAAAGCGATCTTCAAAAATACATCCAATTGCAAAAAGTAAACAAAAAACGATGTTTAGAGCTGCTCAAGACAAGGACAATTACTCTCAAATGATAGTCGACGTCAAGGGGACCTGACATGGCATGCACAGAAGAAGAATAACTGTAATATAATTTATTAGTATTTCATGCATTTACTAGTGTGTGAATTCATTAAAAGAAACTAACATGTTTTAATGGAATGAATTTACACCACAGATGTCATCCATGAAGTTTATTCTGAAAAAATATTGCGAATCGTCACTTGCATACATATGCCATATACAACTCATTGAATTTTTAATAATGTCAATGTCAATTATTGGTACAATATTAAAATACACAAAGCGTATAAAGTGATTATTTAAACCAGCCAACAAGTCGATATTATTTTCTCCATACACTTAGTTATCGATCTTAAGGTTATATTGCGAGAACTTCGGAGACAGTCAAAATATTGTGATTAATATAGCACAGAAAATATTTATACCACCTGATATTCTATTGCAATTCATTATATTGTAATAAGGGAACTAAAATGGGATAATTTCGTGATACGGATAAAATATTTCATTTAATAATTCCAATTAAAATCCTATGAAAATCTCGTTGAACTTTGCCAGTAAATAATTATTTTAATAAATTAATAAATAATCATTCTGATTTTTGGCATGGAAATATTTATTAGTTAATTATAAAAAAGTTTTATTTTCATTAATTGATTCGGCAGTTACTTCTGCATTTTTCATTCAAGTTTTACTTGGTAAATACCACTATTTCTAAAAATAATACTTACCTACTAAAACTTAAATATAAAAAAAAAAATTCTCTGTTAGATCAAAAAATACGTTGGCCTACTACTGCAACAACTCAAGCAATCGAAATGTTTGAAATAAGTACCTAGAGAGCCCCAAATGAACTCTTGACACGGCACAATTGAACCCCAGACCCACTATCTGGCTATCTGGCTATCTGCCCACCTTGAATGCATATTTAATCAAATTTGTTTTAAAATTTCACGGTTCACATGCGTCCGATCTTTTGTTCGTCCGTTCACACGATCTCCGATAGTACGAAGCCTAGAATTCACTGTACATACGAAAAAGTTTTTATTCACTTTGATACGATAATTAAGTGCTTCCTCCGCGGCATAAGTTACCCGCTTTATCCGAAGTTTCATAATGTGTTTACTCACTCCATAAAGGCGGGTGATTCGCCGAACGAACGGGAAACACACTGCGGTATTTCAATTGCCCACGAATCGACTTTGATGCATGTAAAATGTTTGTTTTTTCTTTAAATTGTATATTCTGGTAAAATTCGTAGAATGTTTAAAGGGTTTTTGTAATAAATAGCGATATCGTGAATATTCATGTATTTCTTACCTCAAAATGTTACCTTTTAACTTCATACTCTTTTTTGAGTGGTTCCATTAGTTGTTATTTGGAGTTGCTACGCAATGATCAATAACATTTAGGATTTCGTTTTTGGTAAGGGAATGTAATTAATTATGAGTATGTTTTTAGTGTTTTAGAATTTAATAAACCCTGATGATGGCAAGGTTCTTGTTGAAACCGGAGGTTAAAATGTACTAATAATAAAAAATGATGTCTGCCTCCGTAGTGTAATGGTCAGCACGCTCGGCTACCGTTCTGGAGGTCCCGGGTTCGATTCCCAAGGGGGCTAAAATAAATATAAGTGATTTTTTCACTGTCATATTTATTCAATATTACCCTGGACTGGTACCTGAAGCGGAGGGCTGATCACCTTTCCTTCATGTGTAAATGATCAAGATAACTCGTTTTTATGACGTAGTGCCCTATGCATCATTGGGGTGCGGATAAGGGTTTTATTATTATATATTTTATAATAAAAAAGTGGTTAAAACAAAGTTGTTTATTTTTATAAAGTTACCTTTTAACCACTATTTTATGAAAAAACTAATTATTTCCTAAAAATTAGTTTGATCGTAATTACATTTAATACGGTATCATACACAGGCCAAATAATGAACAACTTTTAAAAAGTAGACATCCAAAAAACTTAGATTCTAATACATCATGGGTATAATGGTGAATGTTACACGTGTGTAAAGTGATCACTAAACCAGCCATGACATTAGTCATAAGCCTTGTATTTAGACTTCCATATTCTTCTTAATGTTTATTAGATGCCAAATACAATACAAATTTCATTTCAAGTAGAGCAGATACATGGTTCATCTTATCTAGAGACTCTTTATAATATTGATATACTATCCGTTGAATGAATAATCCTGTGTCTGAATGTTTTCCGCAGATACTTTGTGGTAAATTTTATAATATCTTTACAAAATTAATAGACTTTGTGCGTGGAAGTTTTTTTGTGAAAGTATTCTAATATTTTTAATGTTTTTTTTTAATATTTTAAAAAAACCCTGATGATGACAATGTATTGTTGAAACCGGTAGGTTGAATTATATGAATTAAAAAAAGTGGTGAAAACAAAGTCTATTAATTTTATAAAGATATAATAATAAATTGTTGTCATCTATTTTTCCATAAAAAAAAAACATTTTATTTATGTAAAAGGAGAAAAGTGCTCCAGTTGTCAGGTTGGTGTGAAACATTTCATTAAAATGAGCAAATGTGTGCCTACAGTAGACCCCTTTCTAAAAAGAAACACTTATCGGGAATGATTTGAAGTGTTTTCTCGGAATGGCGGTCCTTTTAGACCTTTGCAAATAATTTGGGTAGAGGGTAATTTTGCGAATGAAAAGATTACGAGACGTTCTTCAAACTGGTATCTTGAAAATGCGTAATTAATTCCCATGATATTATGTTTAGCGTTATAAACAATACTTGCGTTAAACTTTATTCTTTTTTGGTTAAGAATAGAAGCTTTGATGCGGTTGTTAACCGCCCATATTCGTGGAAAATAAATTATTGTAATACATGCGTCTTGATTTAAATTAAATTAATTTAAATATATGTATGTGTTTAAAAGTTCATTAAGGTGGTAAAACATGTAGAGCGAATGAACCTCGAGTTTAATGATTTGTTGAGTCTTATTTTAAATCGTTTTAGGGGTCTAATTATCGATAATTCAAAATATTACTGATAAATTATTCAGTTTTTTTTTTCAAATTCGTACTCTTCTTTACGCTTAATAGTGCTTTTGGCACTGTGATTGAATTCTTATGGAGGCAAACTAGAGATAATTAAAAAATTAAGTTATTTAAGGTGGTATGGACATGTGGAGCGAATGGGTAACGAGAGAATGACTAAGAGAGTATATTTGGCAAATGAATGGGAGAACAGAACGAGGACTTGGCACGACCAGATCAATCAGAGCCTAAAATCTGATGGTGATAAAAGTCTACGCAATCGGATGGCATATATGACTAGATGTATGTATGCCATACATACTGTATGTGAAGGAAGGTAGGAGTGTATGTCAGGACAGAAGAGTGTGGCGGTCCATCCTCACTATCTACCCCTGCGGAGAAACGACGAAATGATATTAGAAGCAATTATGAACTGCAAATTTTTTCCATTTATTTATAACGCGATGAATTGCGACAATTTTGGACGGGTCCATATATTTTTAAAATATTATGGAAAATCATGGTTTTCAACCCATGCCTTATTGTGTATGTATACAACTTATAATTTTGTTTAGCCTTCCACCAGTCTGATGATGTCGGTAACAACAAAACCCGATCACTGGTCGAATAAAATATATTTAGAAAAAATAAATACTTGTTATATTATTATATGTGATTCATTGTAATCATAGACTACAATTGCGATGTTTGTAATGAATATATTACATCTATGTATGTAGTATGATCAAGTATGGTTTTGACATTGACCGTGTGATGTGGCTGATGTAAAGTGTACTCGGAGATGTAATCAGGCTGTAGCATTGATGATTAGCATTTTACTAACTGGCATGATGATGAACTTTGATCTTTGTGATGATTATAAAACAGGCATGTCTGAGATCTCAAGGCCTTGGAAGAAGGGATCTAGGCTCGCCTACAAATCATTTGTCTACCTAAGAATGTAGCATACAGAACAAATTATTACGTCTCTATTAATAGCTGCTACAATTTAGTACTTAACAATTACCAAGAGACAGTGAATTCATTTCTTAGTTCCTGGTACTTATTTTATCAATTACTGTGTGTAAAAGTTTGCCCGCCTCCGTAGTGTAATGGTAAGCACGTTCGGCTAACGTACTAAAGGTCCCGGGTTCGAATATCAGGGGGGTCAAATAAATATAAGTGATTTTTTCACTGTAATATTTATTCAATATTACCCTGGACTGGCGTCTAAAGCGGAGTGCTGATCACCTTTTCTTCATGTGTAAACGATCAAGATAACACTGCCTTTATATGAAGCAGTACCCTATGCACTATTGGGGTATGGATAAGGGTTTTTTTTATTAAATTTTGTATAAAGGGAAAAAAATATTTTTAAATAAAAAATCATAACTGACTGACTAGCTCAATCGTTAAGAGCAACGTCCACGACATCTTAAGATTCTAGATTCAAGTCTCGAAGTAGTCAGTTACTTTTTTCTGGGTTATAATTATTTAAAAAAAATGTAATATAAATTTGTGTTAATAAATTTTGTATTTTAATTTAAGTTTTACTTAGTAAATACCACTATTTCTTAAAATCTATTGTGACACGTGTTTCGACGCGTTCCTCATCATATGCGGTGTTTGTAAATGATGCAGAATGCATTGAAATACGTGTCACAATAAATATTTAGATATAGTGGTATGAACCAAGTAAAACTTAAATTAAAATAAATAGGTTTTACCACAAAGTGACTGCTGACTCAACAAATGAAAAGAAATTTAGTATTTAAAGAAATTGTTTTATTTCCAGATGAATAAGTAAAAAAAATTGTTAATGTCTCAAAATACTGTAAAATAATTAGTGCTTTATTTACGTTAAAATGTTTTGTTTGTAAAATAATGAAACGAATAATAAGTATTAAAAACAAGTAATATTTTCAGGCGTAATAGTAAATATAACCTTAATAGAAACTGAAAGAAATATAAAACAGAATAGGAGAGATGATAGGACGATGACTTAAGAAATAATAAAGGAAACATAGAAAGAAATACAGGAAGAAGAATATTAAGTAGGTGAACCTGTCTTGGAATCTGCTGTATGAATAAAAGCCAAAAACTTTAATTTAATCTATTTCACAATTCACGCCTAACAAGTTAATAATAATAATAAATAATAAAAGTGATATAACTAACAAAATAACCATGTTATATTGTCTCTATATATCTTATTATAACTTAGACATAATATCGAGCTGTTTCAAAACAAACAACAGCATCAATTCGTCTTAACGAAGAAGCTGTTTCGTCGAAACCTATTAACAATGTAATAAGGTTATAATAAAATATACAGTGATTTTATACTAACGATATTTTAAAAGTTTAAATAAGAATTCATATCATATTATTTATTGATTCGGCATTAACTTTGTGGAATGACATGTTGAATATTTTTATTATAATTAAAACTTATTCCACATAATGAGTTATATATATATTTCATTACACACGACTAGTTTCGAAAAAAAGTATGTAATGAAATAAAACTCATTAAGTGGTATTATACAAGTGCTTAATTTAAAAAAAACATATAAGTTGTAAAAGAATACCACCTACAAAATTAGCACAATAAACATAGATTTATCTAAAAAAAACAATATGCAATAAATGAAATTCTGCGAGATGGATATTTAAAATGATTTACAACCATACAACCATGTTTTATAGGTGGGTAAAACATATAAAAATTAAAGTTATGTGGGCTCCATGAACTGTAAATAGTTGTTTTTTATTATTAAATAAATCCCATGAAGATATTAAAACTTAATTTAATTTATTCAAGGATATAAAATACTTACGACAGATGATGCGTCACCAAGAATTTTTATTGGCAGGTCTTAGTTTCCCACGTGATGCCAAATCCCAGTTCATTCCGACTATTGTTACGCCGTTGGAGCAATGTTATATTGTGTAATACATACGTAACAGCTATCCTCGGAATATACCTACACATGCAACATCCTGCCACCAGTGTTTCATCTGATAGTGCCTTGGTAGGGACACCACGAGCTAACCGAAATGAGGAATTTAAGTAAAAAAAAATGGTTGCCTACTTTCAAAATCCGTCAGATCCATGTAAGTCGATTTTACAAAAAATGCAAAATTCTCCGGGTAACATTAATGTTTCAACGATTTGTTTATCGTTACATACAATATTAGGAAATAGAGGATTTTTGCATTTTTTTATATTTTTTTTCAGTATTAAAAAAAAACACGAGACACAAACCGATGATGACGTCATCTTAATGTTTGACCTATCCCCGCTCTCTGATAGGCCGAAATGGGTCAGATGGCAAGTTCCATGAATATAGCGTAATTTGAAATACAACGCTGTTTTTAAGTACTTTTTAGCAGGGTTTTCAAGTATACAAATATTTTAAACAATAAAACCCACAATTGGCATTCCGATAGAGTATTTATTTTTAAATCTTATTGAATTGGATCTGGTGGATTTTGAAAGTAGGCGACACATTTGTTTAAGACAGTTTTTCAATTTTGTAACCCTTTAACTGATGATGAGTTTCGATGAAAATTTTATGTAGAAAATGACAGTTTTTTTTTATTATTTCAAATATATGTACTTATGTATGACATAAGATAAGTTCAATTTATACGAAATAATACACACACTGGGTAACAGAGTCCACTACAGTCCATACACCCTGCGAGAATGCATTAACTACCTCATTAAATAATATTTCTTTGCTGAGAAGGCCGTACCAAGTACGGGCAAATCCACAAAGGCCCTTTTTTTGCCCTATGTGGTGCGGGGAAATCGGCAAAGGGTTCATGTAAACACGACTAGTTTCGAGAACTACAGATGTTCTAAGAGCAACAAAAATTAATAATAAGGAGAACATCTATAGTTCTCAAACCTCATGGTGTTTTATATTCACTAACTCTAAATTAGTCTTATTCAAGTGTTTTATTTTTACATTTATATCATCACGTTATTTCACAAATTTAATTAATGTATTATATCAATAAATACTCATTATACAAAATTAGGAACTCAATTTCCCAATTATTAACCTTTTTAACTGAAATGACAAGAAGAATATCTGAATAATTTTGGGGTTATAACAGAACTACACATATTATTATCATATTGAAATTTTTTATTTTTTAAATACTTGAGTAAATAATAAAATTATTAAGCACAAGAAAATAATGAAACAGAACTTCATACCACTCTACCTATCATTCATCTTTCACTTTGTGTAATACTTTGTAAAACTTTTTAAAGTTGTATTACAATGTGAACTGTTATATTATCATACCACAAAGTTAACATAATTTCATAAATCTTCAAAATGTCAAAAGACTATCAAAACAAATACGCCATCAGCATTGAACATACGATGTTTTTTGACTTATTATTTCTTCTTATTTTTAATCCCTATCGAAATTATAATTACCTGTAACAATATTGTCTTAATATTTATATTTTTAAAGTATGGTCACACTGTAGCTTCGAGTGTTGCCCAGTGCAATATTGATTAATAATAAAATGTGGTCACATCGAGGATCCGAGTGTTGCCCGGTTCACACAGTGACAGTATGGTTCTTAGAAGGTCGCGGGAGGCGTCCTGGTCTGCATGTTGAGCGTCTCAATGACGAATACGGGGTTCAAAATAAACCGTCTTAATCAATTATTAGCACATGGTCACACTAAAATCCAAGGACAGCTATAACCAACGTCTTTTTCCTGATGTTTATTTATTTCCATAATTTTCATATCCTTCTTCCGTTGATTCCGTTCATCTGACATTGATTATTAATATAATAAAGGATTTTATCACTGCAATAATTGAAAATTTTGATACAATCCATATTAAATATACAAAACAACTATGGATATATTTACCATTAAAGGTACAGATACACATGCTAATAATCAAACATGCTTATGTGCAATAAGAAAAAAACTTAAAAAACAACTAAGGCACGGTTAAACTTTGTTATTTTTTAAAAATAATTGTGTAAAAAAGTTAAATTTAAATGAATTTAATTGGTAAATATCTTTATGGTTACGTAAAAATATAAAATTCACACATAATATTCAATAAATAAGGATACAGAGGAATTTTATTCTTATTTTAAAAATGATTAAGGAGTAGTTAGATTGAGATTAAAACAATACGATTTTTATGATCAAATATTCAAGGCACAGGAAAGCAGAAAACCTTATTTACTAATACATATTAAAGACTATTTATTTATTGATGGCTCAGAGAGATGGAACAATTTTATGGGAATGGAATGAGGAAGTCTTTTTCGACCTGTCATCGGCTGGTTTAAGTGATCACTTTATGCATTTGTAAGATAACATATTATTTTTCCTATGTTTGAATACACATGACCCTTGATTTTTATAAGTTGTCTTTATACAATATTGAATCGCCCAGTGGTTTGAAAGGCTGTAGCAAGGTTTAGTAGTAATAAGCAATTCGCTTCATCTTTGGTGTATTACCAAAGATGAAAAATATTTATTCGAGACATATTACCAGGTCATTTTTTCCATGTAACCCGGTGGAACGGCGTTCCGGCACCTTTTTTCTCGGATTTAGAAATATATTTTTTAAATTTCAATATCAATGAGATGAAACAATGTTTATGCTTAAGTAATTACAATCTATTTTTATGTAATTCGTCAAAATTATCAAATTTGGTATTGTAATGAATATTTAAAGGATATTTGAATATGTTTTTTTAAAGTAAAAAGCTTGACATGAAATGAGTTCCGGGACCGGGTTTTTTTTATTTCAAAAATGCCCTGCATATTACTATCGATCATTTGTGAATAACGTCTGTATACCAAACTATAATATTAACTCCACTCTTTTCATTTTATATAGTTTTATTACGTATAATCTGAACCTCCCCTTCGATAGTTAATAATAGTTATTCCCATTGTTTACTAGTAGAATACGTATCGGAATGGTGGTCATTTAAGCGTGGCAATTTTTCATGTTTTGCCACGTTTTTCATGTTTTGCCACGTTTTTCATGTTTTGCCACGTTTTTCATGTTTTGCCACGTTTTTTATACTAGTATTCTTAAGGTCAAGACGCAAACTATAGTTATGTATTAAGACAAATAATATAATGCGATATTTATTATTATATCATCCGAGGTCTGACGGATCGTCGATCACCTAAGGCAGAATGAAAAATGGTCTATCAATTGGCTAAATTGATATATCTATTTGTTGGCTGGCGATCGTCGGATTTAGGTAGGTAATTGACTTGGCACGGAAAAACACTGGCATTGATTTTGATATTCAATTAAGAGTATTTAACGCGTTTGTATTTCGACGTAATCGTATTTTTGAAGGTTGCGAGGAAGATTAATAATAAGATAACATATATTTCATGGAATTAAGTGTATAAATGTCGAATTGAACGTATGTAATTAATATTTAGAGACCTGTTTACGCACACAGTTTTGGTGTGATTTTATGTGTAAACTTGATGTATTTTAAAATAATCCTCTACTGTCTTAAAAGATTATTTATTAAGGTGATTGAAATCACAATTTTCGGCCAGCAATTTTATTTTTATTTTAAACAATACAAATTCTTTATGTATAATAAAACAATAAGTTTATAGTTTTTTCCACCTTTATTTAAAAAAAGATTTAAAACTATACAGTTATTACTCTTTTACTATATATTTTGAAGTTCCACCAATAAATGCAGTACAAAACTTAAATCTACACTTATCTAAACATCTCATATCGGTAGTGTAATGGCAAAGGGGTATATCTGTCATATTTTTCATTTTCTAAGTTTGTTCCACAAAATGTTTAAAATAGTGTATTCTATAATCTGGCAAAAGGATATAGCTGTAGTTGCAACACTTATTTAGTTTTTTTGAGAAATGTATATTTAAAAAGAATAATACAAATGAGTTATTCAATTTCACAAGTTTGTTTTTGCTCTCCTGTAAAATTTGGTCTGAGACAAATATCCCCTTTGCCTTTACACTACCAATGTATTCCTCAACACGTTCTATTGAAAAATTTCATTAAAATTTATATGCCGCTTAGGCTATTAGAAATATTATGAAATTGAAATATTTTTGTAAATAATAAAAACACAAGTATTTCTCTTAAAAAAAAAACAAAAAAATAAACACGTCTACTTAGTATTATAATTCAAGGGTGCCATAATAAAATATATACACGTAGTTCCCCGCCATACTGCAATGGTTAGCACGTTTAACTCTGACTTCATCTCATACCAAATTCTTTCGTTTAAAAACGATAAATGCTTTATCTTAATTTTATACACGTAAAATATATAGGTACTTTTATTATTAGATTAAAACCAATATTTTTAGCTTTTCCACTTTTTTATTTGACCAGCGACCGGGTTTCGTCGTTACCGACATCATCAGACTGGTCATGTCGGTGTCAGACTGGTGATGATGTCGGTAACGACGAAACCCGGTCGCTGGTCAAATAAAAAAGTGGAAAAGCTAAAAATATTGGTTTTAATCTAATAATAAATTAAAAATGCAATTCCATCACGAAGTGTCAGTGGATAATATAAATCTATTATATAGGTACTGTTCTTTTGATGCCGATGCCCCTTGAAGAAATGAGAAGTAAAAATTTGAAATAAAACAATTTTCTCAGCATATGTGCAATACGGTAGCGAATCATTGGCCTGGAGTGATGAGAGCATGCTTTGTATTTGACGGAGGAGAGTAACCATTGAAGCATGACTTAAAAAGGTTAGGACTTGAAATGTTTAACAAATATCATAGTTACTCCAACCAGCCGATTATATATATTTACACAAGCCTTTGAAAATGAAATAGAGGCTTTGGGGGTCATTCCTTTTTACAACAAATCGAATTATTTATTGATTTGGCGTTTAATTTGTAGAGCTCCATTTTAATTTATGTATTAATTTTAAATCAAACACAGAATTTTTGAGTTTACTAAGTTGTATTTTATTAACAAAAACACATAAAAAATTATAGTGTGACAATTGTTTCGCCTTGTTAGGGCATTATCAAACGAATGTGAAGATCAAATGGACTACGGTCCTTATGTAGCTATACAGTTTTAACATGTGCAGCAATAATTTATGGGAGACAACAGTAGCTAATGGGGGATGTAGGTATGTAATTGTCACAATATAATTTTTTATGTGTTTTTGTTAATAAAATACAACTTAGTAGACTCAAGAAATCTGTGTTTGATTTAAAATTAATACATAAATCGAATTATATCGGATCGAATTATGTTCTTTCAATCACAAGGTGTGTTATCTTCTTACCAAGGATATATTGCGCGACGCCAATATGGCACCACTATTACGACGGCAAACCTACATAATAATATACGGCAAGTAGGCGTGTCAAGACGATACTTTAAAGTCTCCTTTGTATCAATAAAAAGCATTGAATGGAATTTGAATATAACATGTGCAAGGATGATATAATGTGTGTTTTGTTGCTGTAAAGTAACATGTTGGTACTGGATAACTGAAAACGTGTATAATTGTAACGCATAATCTCTTTATTTTAAAATTTATATATTTTTTTCTTTTATGGCTACATTTATGAATTTGGAAATAACACTCTCCTTAACATTCTCCGTTCACATTGTGTAATACCACTTTCATAAACACTTATTCGTGACTTCCGGATTCGGAAAAATTATTCCATCATCAGGTCATGAAAATGAAATTATTAAGGTTTGACATTTGCACAAAAAATATATAAATATAATAATTGGTTACAAGTTTGTCGAATTTCGTACTATGAAAGTACGAAATTCTACAGTAATATGACTAAAAAAGTATCATCAATAAAACACACATAATAATATAACGTAAAGTCTTGGAAGGGTTGTTTTACTGAACCAAATTTTTAAAATTATAAGAAAAAAATAAAATAAAATAAAACCCTTATCCGCATCTTAATGGTGCATAGGGCACTGTGTCATATTAACGCAGTGTTATCTTGATCGTTTACACATGAAGGAAAGGTGATCAGCCCTCCGCTTCAGGTACCAGTCCATGGTAATATTGAATAAATGTCCGCCTCCGTAGTGTAATGGTCAGCACGCTCGGCTACCGTTCTGGAGGTCCCGGGTTCGATTCCCAAGGGTGGTAAAATAAATATAAGTGATTTTTTCACTGTAATATTTATTCAATAAGAAAAAATACAATACACAAAAATATCCCATATTTATTTTTATAAAATCTAGTAAGAATTTTTATATAAACTTTTACATATAACATACCAGTATTACTCTTTCCCATGGCATATTTGTTAGTTAAAATGTGGGCTCCTGAATTTTTTAAGATTCTGATTAACTAGAAAAAAGGAATAAGTTCATAGACCTGACATCTTTTAACGACAAAGGGACGTATTCTATGATAAATAAAGGTTTTCAGTTTTAAAAAAATGTTTTAGCGCGAGGCCCTGTGCGGCTGCAACTATTGCACACCTTAGTGTTATTTTTTTTAATTAATAGACATTCATTCCACAAAGTAAATGCCGAATAAATACATAATATTTGTAATATTTATTTCGTTCAACATTTTAATAACTCTTAAGGCACTACATATATATCCATGATTTTATCCATGATTTTTTGGACTTATTTAAAATCATTCAATTTATGGTTCATTTAAATTATGAGCACTCTGTAGTTTTTAATGTGAATATGAACACTATTAGTAATGGCCTCTACAGGTGATGACGCTTTTGTAAAATACTACTTATAATAGTGGTAGGCGACGGGTGAGGCAGTGCTGATAACAATGGGTATGACAGTAATATTAGAATTAAAGCAGAGACGACCTTGTCGTTAGACGTCGCGAAATTTAAAGAAAAATCCTGTATAGTACAAGATTATGCAATATTAAAACCACATCTGTTAATTCTGTTTATAGAAATTTCACACAAAACATGGAGTGATAAATAATCATATGAATAATCTCAACTATTGTAGGACTTAAATTTAAAGCTTTTTACTCATTGTATTTGAAAGAAAAAAATACTAGTGATAACATTTTTTCAAAATTAATTTTTACTTGGTAAATACCACTCTTTCTTAAAATCTACATCTACGCGTGACACGTGTTTTAATGCATTTCGTATCATTTCCAAACACCGTATGTGAAGCTAAATCAAAATTTTAGAGTTGTGTCTTTGGGATGTTGAAGGTTGAAGCTGTTTCTCATATTTAGCTCGTTATTATATTTTATCAGTGAGAACATAGGCAATAAATAGGGAAGAAGCTCTAGTCATTGTCATATTGTTAATTATGGGTTTATTATTATTTATATTTTTATGCATTTCTACTGTCTCAAAATATTTCAGTCACGCAAAGTCTCAAATTCTACACTATTCTTTATCTATGTTGAGATGTCAAAATATTATACCATTAGACAATTTGATTAACACTGAAAATTAATAACTAAATCCGATACCGACAAAAATAATCTTAGTATATATATATTGTGGGTATACTGGCAAAAAACCTTAACTCTAAAATCCCTGTTATTTAAAACCTTTAGCCTGAATAAAATACCCGCTACTAAACTGAAAATTCAATTTACTTTTAAAACCACATTAATATGACATTTTAAACTACTAAGTGTATTTTTCCATTTCTTGGATGTTTTCCGCAGATACTTTGTGGCACATTTTATAAAATTTATAAAATAAAACAGCTTTGTTTTAACCACTTTTTATTGGTACACTTTATCCAACCCGTTTCGACAAGAATCTTGTCATCATCAGGGTTTATGTACTGAATTCTAAAACATTGAAATACGCATAGTTAGATTAAAATTAATTCCCCTTTCCTTACGATACCAAAAACTTCCACGCACTCCGTACACCATATGAAAATATGATTTAAAAAACGGGAAAAAACTCCTAAATGTTGTTTTTATTGTGCATTGCTTAATAATAACAATATTTAAGTATTTTTTCCAGTTTATAGAACGTTGAAAACTTTTAAGTCAAAATGGCATATTTTTGAGTTAATTTTTTGCCAGTAATATAGCGATTATTTTTTCCGGTTAAGATCTCCTACTTGGTCTATAATATGCAGTTATGGTTTTACCAACGGTACCGTCCAATACCGCGCACTGTGAGTTTTATTTTTTAACAAAATAATTGATTATTTGAGATTATGAGCAATAGTCGATGTGTAATTACTGCAAGTAAGCCACTTGAATTCCAGTTTGTCGGTCGATGATTATTTCGGAATTCTCCATAATCATTTAATCATCCGAGCTGCCACAGAGCACGATCTTTGAAAACCGTATTCACAGTGTTTCGTCGTCAGCTAGAAAACAGTTCAGCCCCTGGCTTATAAAAAAAGTGTTTTAATCAAGTGAAATTTCTTTGGCGGTGATTCTATGATCAACGATTGGACGAGAATTGTTTGTAAAATTTAAAGGACGCGTCACGTTTATTAGGCACATTTCGTTACACGAGAGAGAATAAAGATATGCTACAGAGATAAAGAAGTACAAAGAGAGTTATACATTCCACGCCAAAGGAAACGTAGTATACATAACAATACAATGCAACAAAATAAGATACTGTCGCGCATACGTGCATTGTAGATGAACGCGTCAGACGCTTTATATGAACATGTGAGGTACCACACGTTAAGAAAATAATATTTATCATTGTGCTTTTCATGCACAGTGATAATTATTACCTTTCTCTCTCTTTCTGTCTTAATTGCTCACTTTTTCTATCTTACACCCTAAATCGCTCTTATTCTTTATTATTTTTAAGAAGTGTCACTTCTATCACGTGTACGTAGAATCAGATCATTTGGACACTCTCCTTATCATTGTGTAACTTTGAGTAAAGGTACCACTTTTGAGTTGTGATACGTGAAACACAAAGTGAACGATGAATGATATGAGAGTGTTATATTACAATACCACAAAGTTCAAAATGCTTTTAATTAAATTTAACTTTTGTAGTGACACTTTTTGGTGGAACTGCATTTTATAGAACAAAATAACAACTTTGTAATTTTTTCCACGTGAATTTTATTTGACCAGCAATCGGCTGAACCCCAGCCTTATTGTGTATATAACATAAAAATTTACCTAGCCTCACACCAGAGTAATGATGTCGGTTACGACAAAACCCGGTTGCTAGTCAAATGAAATTAATGTGAAAAAACTGCAAAGTTGTTATTTTATTCTATAAAATGCTTTTAATATAAAAATATTAGATTATTGGTTTCCTTTTTGTGTTGTGAATATGATTGTTTTCATTCATTGGTTCATCATTCTATTTTTACCAATTTGAAGAAAAATATCACAGGTACATGCGATAGATTAGAATGTTTTAGCTCTTTTACCACTGACTCTACTTTTGTTTATCGAATAGATAGAAGTCGGTTACTTCAGAAACTGCCGTTTGTGAATACGAGTATTACTGAATCATCTCTAAAGATCTCCCGGCTGTGAATCACGTGGGAAGACGTAGCGAAATTCCTTTCCGTACGGCTTTATGAAGGCTTTAGTATTTAGTCATTCGGTTATTCTTACCACACCATCCCCATAACTGTTACCGCAACTCGGATGTAGACATTTAGTATCCTGCAGTCCTCTGCACTCTGCGACACCCATTGCATGAAGCCTTAATATGGTGTCGTTAACCCGTACCACGTGTTTATAAAGCTAAGCTTAAAATACATTAAATAAAAGCTCATGTAAACGAAATATTTAAAAAAATCAGGTTTATGTTTGGTGTACAGTAAAGCCTCCATATAATAGACCTCTATTTAACGAACGTAGGATATAACGGACGAAAAATCCTGTTAATGCTTGAATCACGTCAAAATTTGATGTAACAGTCATATTATTGTTTGTATGGACCCCATACGTTGAAGCCGTAATAGTTGTTGGGTATCTAGACATATTTTAGTCTAAGGTCTAAGGGATTAAAAAAAAAAGTATTGATAATTATGGAGTTAAAGTGAAAATATATTGACTTATTAATATTGAATACGATAGCATTATATATTTATGTATATTTATACATAAATAATAATATAAACTTTAGTCAATATCAGAATTTAAAAAAATCCATAACTAAAAAATCTGACGTGCTTCATTTTTTTGCTTTCGTTTTTCAATTCAACTATGCAAAGTGCATAAAGATCAGGCATTTTTATGCCAGTTACAAAATATAAGTTGTTTATTGTTGGCCAAAGTTATTAATAATGTTTAGTTTAAAAAAAATCTACCTAGTAATCTCTTTTAAAACCCGTGACATTGGGTTCGTCAACAGTCATCAACAAATCACTTTCCTTGCAAACATTATACATCTTTGATACTAGTACGGGTATCATTGACATAATGAATGAATGACCAGGGTTAAAAAACACATTTTATAATTTATTTGAATACAATGATTAAAGAAAACAATTGTTTTTTACCACTTGAGTTTTATTATAGACTACATGTTTCAGAAGTTAAACTTCCATCATTCAGGTCTGTATAATAACTAAAAATAAAATTGTTCTATAAATAAGGAGAGGAGAAAGTAATAGGAAGGGGTTAGTCAAGGGGCGGAGTTTGAAAACAAAGGAAAAATGGAAAGCCAAAGGTGAAAAATTTTGAAATTAATAAATTTATTTATTTTAATTTAATTTATTAAATAATATATTGTTTCCAAATTCTTCACCTTTGCTTTCCATTTTTCCTTTGTTTTCAAACTCCGCCCCTTGACTAACCCCTTCCCCTTACTTTCCCCTCTCCTTATTTATTGAACAATTTTATACTTTATATTTGAGTTATTATACAGACCTGAATGATGGAAGTTTAACTTCTGAAACATGTAGTCTATACTAAAACTTAAGTGGTAAAAAACAAGTGTTTTCTTTAATCATTGTAACATGTCTTACCACAAAGTTAATGCCGAAACAATAAATAAAATATTTGAATACATATTGCAAACGACTAAATAATTTTCAGAATACTACTGATATTTAAAGTTATTCTAATCATTAATACTAAGAAATAACTTATTATTAAAACTAAAATCTCAAATTTCATTGGGACTCCTAAGTCAATTTAAAGAAATCAATATTTAAATATGTGTAAATGGGTATTTTAAATACTTTATTTACGATTATATCTACGCGTATCTGTCAGGTTATTTCAGGATGGTTTAAAAATGCATTTGATATTGAATTAATGATTATTTCTCGCTTGAAGGATTAATGGGTGTGAGGGTTATGTCATCATTATTATTTTCATGATTATTATTTACGCATATTAATGTATTTCATTGGACGGAAATATATTCTTAAGTAGTTACGCGAAAATGAGGTAATAATTTTCGTGCTGATATTTTATGCTGATAATTTATAATAAATATCAGGAGTACTGTATTTAATATAATAAAATAACAAGTATGTAGTTTTTTCACATGAATTTTATTTTATCAGCGACCGGGTTTCGTTGTAACCGACATCACCAGTCTGATAATGTCAGTTACGACTAAACCCGGTCGCTGGTCAAAAAAAATTAATATGGAAAAACTACATACATACATTTCGTAAGGAATTAATCGAATATTTTTTTCAATACTAAAATATTAATATTTTTTTTTGTAAAAAAATCCAGAATTTAATTCATTTGTTAAAAATATGTATGTAGGTCCATATACACACATAGATATATTCATTCACACACACACACACATATATATATATATATATATATATATATATATATATATATATATATATATATATATATATATATATATATATATATATATAATTATATATATATATATATATATATATATATATATATATATATATATATATATATATATATATATATATATATATATATATATATATATATATATATATATATATATATGTGTGTATAAATAATATAATATTAACAACCTTAATTTCTGAACGTGAAACGACAGTATGTATTAACAAATAGTTGATATTTGTCCACTTTGTTTTTAAAAAAATATATTCTTAGTTGATTGAAATTTCCTAAATATTATGAATTTCCGGTGTGATGTTGGCATGAAGGTACTGCAGGTATTACAAATTATTAATTATGAACATTGTGCATATAGAGAAAGTCTTAAATGATTTAATGTACCGCATATCATAGTAAATCTATAGTTTTAGTTGCGTCCATCCTTCGAAGTAAGCCCACGCTCGAAAACTATTGTAAATCTAAGATTTCATATTCAGAAACAGCTTAAAGTTGAGTAGTAAAGAAAGGCTTTTCAATCGAGAGAATAGAGGAAAAATTAATTAAAAATATTGATTATTTATAGACATAATTCGAGTATTAGGCATGCATTCAATGCCATTATAAATATCTAAATGACGACTTGAAAAAAAACGTTAAGAAAACTTTAACAAAAGAGCATGGAAGGAGTGCTTCTTCTAATCACATATAAATATGCGAGATTATTAACATGTTTTTTTTCAGTACATGAGATTTAATCTTTTTAGAAAATTTGAATCCTTTAAAACAAGACATATTTTGAAGGTTTTAAAACTATTTTTTTCAAAAAAGGTTAATTTTTTTAGAATTAGATTTAGAAGTTCCAAAATTTGAGAAGTGTGGTTGTCAATCATGGGTAGAGTTGGTGAAAGTTACACTGTGTAAAGTGATCACTTAGCAAAGCCTTTGACGATCGTAGGCCCTGTAAAGGTCCAGACTTTCATATTCTTCTTCGTCTATGTTGAGTTGACATTAGCTTATTGAATTTTTCATGTATGAATATTAGAACAATATTCAGAGGAATCTTTTTAATTTGATTCCAATTTTCTCATCCAGCCTCTCCCATTTTTTACCTGTTGTTTCTACACAAAAATTGAGAAATTTAATTATTGATCGCTACTTAACATATCGCTTACTCCTTTCAAGAACGTCATAAATAAAAAAAAACTCGATTCTTCAGGAGAACGTTTTTAAAGTTAAAAAATATAATACAATGTATTAAAAATAAACATCAAGCCGCGTATTGATCTTTTAACTGTGCAACAGATCTTTTTAGTTAACATCTGAAGGTTTTTTCTCTATTCGAAAAATATTTCGTATATTTAAAAAATAATAAAACAATACCTTTTCATCAAAATGCAAAAAACAACACTTTCTGCCCTGTAGCGGGTAAATATTAAGTTAAAAATATGCATATATAGTACATTTTCTGGGCATATATAGTACATTTTCTGGGTATTCCGAAAACACGCACAACTGAAAATTGACGATTTTTGATTTTATGACGTTCTTGAAAGGAGTGAGCGATATATGTAAGTAGAAAAAATATCTGCATACTTGAGTTCTTTATAGCAGTATGCATTTACTCGAAACAATAGTGGCAATGTGCACACGTACTTAAAACGTTTACAAACTTCTAATCGTTTCTCCTCCCAACTAATTATCTTCATTGTCTCATCGCATAATAGTGATTATCCTAGTTGATAGAGCCAATCATCGCTACGGCTGGAGTTGGTAGTCACTCCGAGAAGCTTTTATGCAACAAAATGCATTCAATTAACGCCACCACCTACACATAATTGGCTGGTAATAAAAGGCTTTACAAATTGTCTTACCGTGCACATCTTGTTCCTATACATCTTCGCACAATTATTATTGTTCCCAACGCAAGTAAATTGAAAAGTTAATTGGTAAATTTACATGAAGAGTTGTTGTTTACAAAATTGTGTATGTGTATTTTCAGGAGATGGAAACATTTTGAAAAATTAAATTGACGAATGAAGACGTCAGTCTCGTTTATGTATTTTTCTAGTTTCAAGAACTATGGATGTTCTCATCAATTTTATCAACACATTAATGATATCATTAAAAGAACATCTGTAGTTCTCGAAAATGGTCGTGTTAACGTTAATAACCTCAGAAAGTGGTACTATTCATTTGTTGTATTTTTAGGTTTACTGTTATCTACGTTAAATGTTTATTATATTAAATATCTCCTATTTGAACTATTTCAATTATATTCTGTATCTGTATTTTTTTTTACCACTGTCTGCACTCAATGGTGCATAGGGCATCGGAAAAACGTAAATAATTTGAAAAATAAAAAGTTTAATATAATTTATTTTAAATAATTAATTTGACTGATATCTATATTTTCCTCTCTTGTTTGTGTGTATATTAAGTTAAAATCGTTAAAAACAATGAAAAATGTATTAAAAAAAGAACTCCACCGACAAGACACACAAGGTGACTTGGTGGGTCTCTGCAAATAAAATGTTCTAAATATGTAAAAATTGTGATTTAAATAAATGTATACAAAAAAATATAAGATTGCCCTTCCAGTGTTTGATTTACTATTCAATTTGTGAAAAAATCCCATTTTTTTATTGTTCTTGAAAGCGAGACCTCTTGTACTCTATATAGATAAATGCATCAATTGTGTTACCTATTATAGGTATATTATCATACATAAAATGTAAAGATTTTTAACAGAACATTACTATAAATATTTATCTCTCATGTTTTTATACAAGGTTGAAACGAAAAGATACATATATATGTATATATATATATAAAAAATCAATAAAATGAAATAGCCCCATCACCGTCTAATTAGTTGAAATCATATAGCCCGGTTTTTGTTTACAACAAAGAAATAATATGTTTATTAATACGGCAGGGAAGGTGCAAGGGCTCGAAGGCAGGCTGAGGTAGCGAGGCCCTCGGTGTACCGGGCCCAAGGGGGCGGGGACTTCTCACCAATCATAATATTATCAGAAAACCAGTTGGAGTACAAAAAATAAAGGAGCGATTCACGATTCTACCGAAAACCTATTTTACAGAACCTAAAATTATACACCCATACTACACGGCACTCTGTGCTTCTAAAACTTTCATGCATTTAAGTTTATTTTTCATTCTCAATATTATTAATATTTCGGTTGTGTAAAGGCAAAGGGGTATATCTGTCTCGGACCAAATTTTACAGGAGAGCAAAAACAAACTTGTGAAATTGAATACTTTGTTCGGATGGCATATGCACATATCTTAATAAAACTAAATAAGTATTACAACTACAGCTATATCCTTTTGCCAGATTATGGAATACAATATTTTAGACATTTTGTGGAACAAAATTAGAAAACAAAAAAAATTGACAGACATACCTACCGGTTTAAATTACACTACCGGTTTAAAGCATTTACTTTGTGGTAAGTCATTTTTACTTTTTTTACAAAAAATTTACTAATATTATTAACATTTTAAAAATATATTAGAGTAAAAAGTTTTTTTTATTTATGTATTTCCACCTTGATTAAATATTTTTACAAAACTTTGTAAAACAAAACTAAAACATTGTTTTTAACCACTTTTTTTTGTACTTTTCTCCAACCGGTTTCAAAAAGGACCTTATCTCCAGGGGTCTAGTTTTATTTTATAAAGTTTTATAAAATGTTCCGCAAAGTATATTATATATTAATTATTTTCATTAAATAAAAATAATATAATGTTTTTTTTAATCGGGACTTCCAACATTTTTATGAAAAGCGAATGGGTAGGCAAAGATAATGTGTTAAGAGAAATTAAAAATTAATCGTTATATTAAAATTTATAGTTAGGTTTTATTTAGAAAAATATTTGTGTAATTTTAATTCAATAATAATAGAAAAATGACAACATTTTTATTGAAAATATATAAAAATATATGAGTATTGAGAATTTGTCAAAAGCATTCTGGATTTTTTATCAAATAGCAGCATTCGAGTTAAAATTTATTTAAGGTTGATTCAAATGTAATTAAATAATTTTAGAACCAAGCTTATATCTAATTATATCAGTACTAAAGTGTTACAAACTAAAATGTAATGAAAAACACGTTTAAAAAATCAGTTGCAAAAAAAAACACAATACATGAATAAAAATAAACTAGTATGTAACTTAGGCCAGTTCTGCGTTCTAGTGACGAAATGATACTTTCGTACTTTATCTTCATGCCACGTTGTAATTTTATTTCGCTTTAAATTAAATAATCAATTTTGTCAATAAAATATTATTGAACAGTTTTAGAACCATAGAAAGTATAAAGCAGTAAGATTTGGTCAATAAAAAAAGCATACTAAATACTTCCGAAAATTTAATAAGCTTTTTGAGAACTCTTTCGTGGGATTTGGTCAATCTGATGTTTAGATATGGGGATATTAAAAACCGAGAGATTCAGCATCCTCGCATCGTGAAGATTAATAGTTTTATAGTTAAATTATAATAAGTAGCACCTTCTTTTTTAATAGTAATTTATTTTTCAATAGATTTCGGTATGTTTCTGAATTGCGATAATATCGAAACCGTTTGAATTGTGATGAATTAGATACTTTATAGTTCCATGTTCCGTGTTCCATGTAATTGGCAAACATGGAACTGGAAGGACGAGAGCATAGTGAACGCAGTTGAATTGCTCTTCCTCAGACGAATGTGTGGAAAATCATTGTATGACAGATTAAAACCATATTAAAAACGAAGATATAAGAAAGGAATGTAAGGCTGAAAAAGGAATAATTGAAAAGATTAGGAAGAGTTCTTTACGGTAGTATGGAGCGAATGGATAACGAGAGAATGACTAAGAAAATATATGTGGCGAATGTGAGCGGGAAAACTGAACGAGGATGATTGAAAAAGACTTGGCACAATCAGATCAATCAGAACCTAAAATCTGGTAGTGTGAAAAGTCTGCGTAATCGGAGGGCATGTACGACTAGATGTATGGATGTGAAGGAGGCGAGGAGTGTATATCAGGACAGAAAAGTGTGGCGTCCCATCCTTTCTGCTTACCCCTGCGGGGATACGGCGTGATGGTAGTAGTAGTAGATACTTTATACGTGATACCTGATATATTTCCAACTACTATTTACTTGAACTACAAGATCCAAAACACAGAAACACTTCTAATAAAACCTTACCTCTTTTGGTAAAAATAATTTTAATTGTTCAAATCTTTGTTCATTTATCGGGGTGATTATCTTGCATTTAAAATATATTTGAATAAGGCGATCTCCACTACATAAAATATTTCTCAAACCAAAGGTAGATGCTGCCGTGTACTGAAACATGAAGCGACATGAGATTTATGATATATCAAATATATGAGTTACATAAATATGAGTAACGTGGTTGTCAATATTACGGGTAAGTATTATGTAGTTTTATAATTAAGTTTTGTAAAATATGCCCTCGGAACGGGAAAACTAATTTTGGACCCATGATTGTCATTTTTCGTTGTTGTGTTTGATCAAATATTAGTAAATAATAAATTATTTATTTTTCGTATGGTCATGAGTTATCACATCATATCAAAATTCACAATACACCATTTATCTGTTACTCAAAAATTAAAATAATGTGACTCATTAATATATGCAACATATTATTATTATTATTATTTTTTTTTTTACAACACTCAAAATGTTGTAAATAAATTATCTGGTCAAATTATAAGCTTAATAATAAAAATGAAAATGGTATTTTCTGGCGTTTCTCATGTGTGTGATTATAATCCGGGATTCGGATCTCACATACTAATATAAGAGTTTCTGCTTAATAAAAAGCTTCTTTACATCTCACCAATAGATGTCTCTAGTGAAGTTTTAGTGATTCATGAACAAGGTTTCTAAATTGGTTCATATATATAGAACTTCCAAGAATTTGAGTAGTGTGGTTGTCAATAATGGGTAGAATTGGTGAATGTTACACGTGTGTAAAGTGATCACTCAAACCAGCCTATGACGGTCGTAAGCCCCGTAAATGCCCAGACTTCCATATTCTTCTTCATCTTTGATGAGATGTCAAAAAATAATATGAAAATAACTCCTGTAATTGGAGATAATCCAGATTTTGTGAACAAGTATTTGGACACACTCAAAATGTTGTAAATATATGCAACCACTAGTGCATGTTGGTCTTTGGGTCGACAAAAAATCGCATGTGTCAAACATTTTGTGTATTTTCAAGTGTGTAAATAGTGCTACGGTGGTGAAGGGTAGTGTAGTATTGTTTGCATGCTGTGGTAGTGATTGTCCTAACGAAGAGACGGGTACCTCTCGAAACCGGTAGACATAAAAATCTCGGTGAGAATATTATTAATATACGTTTTAAATTTAAACCAATTGGAAATTTATATCAGATTGCGTTAAATAGTTACACATACTTCTCTTGGCATTCAGTATTTGATATAACAACCAAGATACAGATATAAAATAAGGCATATTTCAAAATAATTTCTAGAAAAAAATCAAAAGGATAACTGGTTTTTTTTTTAATTAAATTTTTATAAATAATTACAATTTTAAAAGGTCATAAATCCTTGTTTTTTTAATAATTTTATTGATATCTATTAAAATTATTGAATATAAGAAGCAAAAACGTAGTTTGAATTGAAACTCGTTCGAGAATGCAGACGAGTTATTTTTTTCTAGTAATGCATTAAAAAAACATCCACAACTTGTTCAAAGGCATTAAAAGCGTTTTAAGTATGTACTTATTCCATAATAACTTATACAAACTTAAAGGAATCTTGTTGCTCACAAAGATCGTTGCTTTTAATAAAGTAACCTTGGCCTTTCGGTACCTCTTTCAAAGCTAAGGTGTCTGGTATTATTTATTTAAGTAAATCATATCCCAGTATTTGGCGGTAGACCTATTTGTACTATTTAATTAAGAGTAAGAATGTATCTCATGGCGTCTAAATAACTGGTTAAGTTTATCGACTACGTAATTCGGTGTGTTAAATATGGATGGTCCATTTTTATTTAAAATAAAATAAGTTATTATGAATGATTTTTTAAAACAATTTGTTGACCATATTCCCGTAGTAAAAGAATAGGAGATACAATTGAATTTCATCTTAAGAAGTCTGAACATAAAGTATTATTTTAATTTTATGTTTTTTTTAAAGAAAGGGGTCGATACCAATTGTATTTTTAAATAAGTTGGAATTGTGAAAGGTATTTTATTGTATATATCTATATAAATATACATTAATTTGTAATAGCTAACTGTATCCAGCCACGCGTTTCTGTGCCTTGGTCTGGTGAAATAGGATAGAAAGAAAAGAGAAAGCTCACATTTCAATTTAATATGTTCAATTTTAAATGCTTTTGGGTATATAATATTTTATCAGGTGTTAAGAAGCATGTTGTCCGCTATAAACATTGTAAGTTTTACGTGTATTGCTGTCAAGTTTAATAGATGGCGCTGCCATCAGGGTTAAAAAAATCGCAGTTTAAAAAATACCTGTTACTGGTGATAGCGATCGGCGAATGTCGTTTTAGGACATTTTAGGTTTTTAACGAATGAATTTTTTTAAAGTATTTCAACGAACCAACACACTCCATTAACAAGACCTAGATGAAACCAATTGTTACCAACATAAAAAAACACATTTTTTAAACAAAGGAAATATAATCTGTCGAGCATAATGTCATTGTTATCGACTAGGAGGGTCTTACCTGTTAATTTGATATATTATCTTTCGGTAACGCCTCCCAAAGTGACATTTTGGTCGAAAATTCCCCAAGGGGCAGTATTTTATGTTACATCGGTGTTGTTTTTACAAAATCTGTAAGAAAACATTCCTATACGGTTCTCACAAAGCAAAGGGTTGGGGCAGCGTTCCGAGGGAATCTATGGTGAGCAAGGACGAACGGCTCCACGACTATAACGGAACAAGTACATATTTTATCTATTAATAATGATTATAAGGAACCAGTATAATATAAAGTAATATTAACAACTACATGAAATAAATGAGAACCTTAACGGTTTTCAGAGATATGTAATATCAAAAAACTAAAAATATATAAAAAAAAAAAACGTTGCACGACAATAACATGATGATTATCATCCTTCAGCTTGGAGTGGCTAAATAACTTTATTAAATAAAACAACTTTTTTTAACCACTTTTTATTGGTACACTTTTTCCAACCAATTTCAACAAGAAACTTGTCATCATCACGAACTAATTCTAAAACATTGAAATACTCATAGTTAGGTTATAGATACACATTATAGATTACGTTTATGCATCTCCTCAAACATACCGCCGATTATTCCTTCTTCTTCTGACTTTTTTCCTGCAATCGAAAAACCACTTTCAAGTATTTTAAAAACTTTATAATGTCAAGTTTTCCTCGGTCTTCCTCTGCTCATATTTGCAAATTTAGTTTACAGTTTTTCTTCACTTATTCGTCTTATATGTCCGAACCATCTAAATACACATTTTTTTTTACCGATAATGCTTATCTCAACCTTGCATTAATTCCTTTTATCACCACTTGAACATCTATCATACATCGTTTTAACGCACATTCGAATAAAAGATAACATTTCAACTGCATTCAGCCTACTTTTTTCCCTCTTTTGCCTACTCTATGCTTTATTATTTATACATAATACATTATGGTCTCCATTCTGTTATGTTAGCTTAGTTTTCGCTGATAGACTTTTATTTGCTATAAAAATATAAATATTTGATAAATGTGAACGATGTAACTTAAAGGAGATGTTGGATGAATGATTCAAAGCACAGTAATGATTTGTTAGGTGATGTTTTTCGAACTGATCTGGGATTATAATTGCATCAACACTAACGGAGAGAGATTGACAAAACCTTACGTTGGCATATGACATGGTACTCTTTGGAGGCCTTTGTTCAATACCACACTTAAGAAAAAGGCTGATAAAGAAGAAGAAAACACATTTTATGAATACTATTATAATTTAACCACAATAACGTAGAAATCCTAAAAATAATCAATACGAAAAGCCATAAACTGCAGCATTTTGAAACAATAGAAATTCATAAGAATATAAATAACAATAAACCCATAATTAACAATATGACAATGACTAAAGCCTCCCCCCTTTTGTCTATGTTCCCTCTGATAAGAAATAAAAATAAAAATAAAAATTTAATTAATAAATAAAAAAAAGAAACAGCTACTACCCCCTCTTCAACCTTCAACGTACCAAGGACCCAACTCTAAAATTTAGAATTAGCTTCACATACGATGTTTGAAAATGATGCGGAATGCATCGAAACACGTGTCACAGTAGATTTTAAGAAATAGTGGTATTTACTAAGTAAAACATTAATTAAAAACTATTAATTTTAATGAAATGTATAGTATTTTATTTAATTCCTCCCTCCGTTACTATCCTGAGCCCGTCATACGTAATCCCGTTCCCACAAAATGTATTGTGATGTTCTCAATCATTAGCGGTAAGTGGATCTTTTCAGCCGCTTTCGGTACGCTCCGAGGACACTACCGGACCTTTCGGATGCACCTTCTGAATGCATCTTCAAGAACAATGCACCGACCTACAAGTCAGCACTTGCCCTTGCACTGCGACCATGTTATTACAGATTATTAAATTACCTTTATTACCTATCCTTAATGGAGTTGAGTACCTCACTATAAATTAAAAAAAGAGAAAAAGGTCAAAATAAAATATTTTTCTATGGAAGGAGAAAGAATTTGTACGCCTTATACTGTATATTCCCATTTAAAGTTTACGATGTTATCAATTAATTTAACTGTTCAATTTTATTAATGGAATTTATTGAACGCGCTTTATTTCACTTGCCAAGGTTATAAAGATTAAATTATTTGGTATTTTAAATGAGATATACAAATATTTTACATGGTAATAAGAAGATGCATATTTTGTTATATAGTTATATAGAAATGGAAGCAGAAGAAGATCGAGGAAAACTTGAGATGATCAAGTATTTCAAATACTTGATAAAGGTCAGGTCATGAGTCGGAATAATCGTTGGGTATGTATGTATAAGGAGATGCATGAATGTCGAAGGGGCGAATATTGTTTGCAAAAGATAGAGTGTTGTGGCATTTTGTTCTCTCTACCTATCCCCGCGGAAAGATACTTGATCATGCCAAGTTTTCTTCGGTCTTCATCGGAATAAGCAGACTTGTATTACCAACCATATTCATCTCATAAATTTGTTTTACTATTCTTCCTTCACTCATTTGTTTCACATGCCCAAACTATCTCAACACACTTTTCTTAATTTTATCGGTAATGCTTATCTCAGTCTTGCATTCTTTCCTTATATCATCATTCGAACATTTATCGTGAATCGTTTTCCCCGCATTCGTCTTAGTAAACGCATTTTGACTACATTTAGCCTGCTTTCATTCTTCTTTTGCTAACTCCATGCTTCACTTCTAAACATTAGAGTTAGAACAATAATTCTATTGTGCATTGCCAGTTTAGCTTACATTTCGCTGGAAGGTTTTTATTTGCTAAAATTGAATTCTTTTATTAACTTTGTGGAATGACATGTTGATTCTAAAAAAATAATGAAACAGTTGTACAACATAATATTACTTATTGAGTTTTATTTCATTACATACAACTGTAGTTTTCGAAACAAGTCGTGTGTAATATAATAAAACTCAATAAGTGGTATTTTACAATTGTTTTTTTTTAAAATAAAACAGTGCACCATTCAATTCCTTTCAGAATTCACTCTCCTTTCTTTTTTTTCTGATTTTTTATTAGAAAACCAACAGAATATTTAACCAAAATATCATAATATAATAAAAAAATAATATTCCAATTAGAGATTTTCACTTAAGTAATCTAAAAATCAAAATTAAAATAAACTCTCATGTACACGAAAGTATAACTATATAATAAACTAACATTACATGCTTTTATCAAATAATATAAATTTTCTTTATCAACTAGTCAAATAGAAATCAACAATATAAATAATTTCTAAATCATTATTAAGCATTCCGTCACTAAAAACATACGTCTCTCATATGCAAACAAATGTCTTGAAAAAATACCACAATATTTTTCGTTTAAATTTTTTAGAACTTTCTTTCTCCATTATATCAATAAAAAATAATTAAAAATGGGGGTGTATTCATTTTCAATATTGTATCAGTATTTAATTCTTCATCATTTTTTATCGATGTATCGATTTTATAGTGCTAATGCCACACAAAGAGTCTTCGAATAATAAACCCTTTCAATTTGGTTTTTGTACCGTCAGCTCCTCAAATTAATAACCCCATAAATAAAAGGTGCCGACTCTGAACTTTAAGGACACTAAATTACACGGTGAATGTTTTAACCAATTGTTGAATGTAATGCGTTTTACGTGACTATCGTACGAGTTTTATCACAGATCACCAACAGAAGATAAATTATTTTAACTACGCTTATACGAGAAAATCGATTGGTTTATACCACAAATAATAAAGCACTATCGAAATAAATAATTAATACACGTAATACAATATTTTTCTTAATTAAATTTCTTACGTCATGTCTATAGCTTTAGGTGAGTCATTTAAGATAATTTGTTCGTTATTAATAAAAATTGAATAAGAAAACTAAATGTTTGAATACCAATATATATATATATATATATATATTTATTTAATTATTGGTGATTTTTAATTTAAAATTTCACGAGGCATATACTACTTTTCTAAGATAATATTCTTTACTTAAGTCTATTGCGACGCGTGTTTCGATGCATTTCGCATTGTTTCCATACACCGGTGTTTGAAAATGATGCGGAATGCGTCGAATCACGCATTTGATTGGCGAAAGAAGAATGAAAGTAGTATACATGCAGTCAAAATACGATCTCTTAGACGAATAAGCGGCAAAACGATGTATTTTCCAGTGGCGAAATAAGGAAAAAATGTAAGGTTGAGATAGCATTATGGATTAAATTAAGAAAGGTAAGTTGATATGGTTTGGACACTTATAACCAATGATTGAGGAAAGAATGGTAGAAAAAATATACAAGGTGAATGTAGTTGGAAATAGGATCAGAAGAAAACCGAGGTAAACTTGTGGGTAACTATGTGAAGATGCATGAATGTGGAATAGGCGAAGCTTGTTTGCAAAGACATAACGTTCAATTCTCGCTGCCTACCCCTGTGAAGAAACAAGGTGATGGTTAGTAAGTTAGTTAGTTGATTATGTTCTTTACTTCGCAAATGTTTTGTCATCATATTGTTTAAAAAAAAGAAGACTAATATTTATTCAATACTACCCTGGACTGGTACCTGAAGCGGAGGGCTGATATCTCTCCTTCATGTGTTAAAGATCAAGATAACACTGCGTTTATATGATGCAGTATCTTATGCACCATCGCGTGCGGATAATGGTTTGAAATATAAGAATTTTCATACAATTTTTATCAACTTAAAATTTCCCTTTTTCTATGCTTAGTCTTCAGTATGACTTACACATTTTTCATATGTGTATCGCTTGCGGTATTATTTGACATTTTCTGCAATACATGTTAATCGGGAGAATGTACAATAGTATAAACGAGTAAAAAAAAGTAAATAATGTGTTGCAATAAATAGTAAACATCCTCACTTTATTTATGGTGCGTATTAAAATATTTGACATAGAAGATTTACAATTGGAAAGTTGGATGTAAGTATTACTGGTTTCTATGGAGATGAGCTTCGGTATTTATTTGTGGTAAAATGTTACATACAAGAGAAAGGATTCGGAAGATTAAATTGTATAATATTATCTAGAAAGTAAACATGCATTTCGCTATCATCCTAATATGTTATCTTGAAAGATTTACAAGATAATTTTTTTTTCTTCGAATCGTAGTTGAATCTTTTTTGCATTTTTTTTTATTTCTCTATAAAGATTATGACTAATATGGATGTCTGGGTTTTCACAAGGATTATCACCTCTCAAAGTTTGCTAACATCTTTTCTTTTTCAGCTTTTTTTATTATTTTTTTTGTTTTCTTAAGTCAAGTACTTTGTAGTTTATAATACACTTTTATTCTAATTTTACTTCTTACAATATCTATTGTATTTTTGCCAGTTCCCTTTACTATGGCCTATAATATATATTATATACCCACACACAGCCTATACCTTTGTGGGATCTTTTGTATTTGTATTGCAAAAGAATTTAAAATAAAGAAAAGGAAAAAAAAAGTTTAATTGATAATTTTACACACGTGCAAAATTCACCATTCTATCCATGATTAACAACCACAATACTCTTGGAACTCCTAGATATGTATATGATCAATCTCATGACACGTATGAGTTCAAAACAGTCATGAATGTTGGATTCAGAAAGCTTTTATTTTTATGCAAGATCCGAACCCCGGATTATTTTCACATACTGGAAGACGCCTGAAAACGTGATTTTTATATTTTATATACCTTATAGAATAATTTGACTTTATTGAATTTATTTTTAATCTTAACATTTTGAGTGTGTTCAAATACTTGATCACGAATCTGGATTTTCTTAACATAGATGAAGAAGAATATGAAAGTCTGAACATTTACATGTCATAGGATAGTTAAGTGATTACTTTACTAATCTACCCATGATTGACAACCAAACTAAATAAAAATTTTGAGCTCCTAGATACATGTATGATCAATTACATAACACAGTACCTACATATGAATTTACAACAGCGCCATCTTTGATTGTTTTTATCGAAACGATGAAACCCGGTCACGTTTACATTATGTTAAAATACCTATTTATATTATTACATCTGTAGTATCAAAAAACTAAAATAATATATTTACATATATTATTTAATAAGATAAATATAATACTGTAGCTCGATTGTTTATTACAACATCAAAATAATAAAAGTTTATTTTATTAATATTAATAAAACGTGTTCTTTTAATGTTTTCCACATATCCAATAATTAATGCGAGTAATGAATAAATCCATAGATGTGCTTCCGCGTCTGCAATCTGCCCATGGCTTCGGAGAAAAGAGGAAGATATTAAATTTGATTGTTTCCCCAAACTCAATGACATATGTATGTGAAATTGTCACATTTATTTTTTTTAAACAGTGATACTCAGAATCAACAACATTTCATTCTTTAATATGAATAATAATTTTTATTGATTCCAAAGCCAACATAGAAATATACCTATCCCTTATATATATAAATACGTATAATAAATGTGTATATGAAATGAATATGTATATTGAATGTATCTATGTATTATGAAAATAAATAAATAAATAAATAAATAAATATAAGATATATCCTAAATGTTTGTGTGGTTTATGGATTGTAAAATATTTTTCAATAAACAGCCGTTAAATTTATTGATATCTCATAACTTGACTCGGGCTGGTGAATTCACTTTGTACATGTCGTTCATTCCTTTCAAGAACATCATAATTCAAAAACGTCAATTTTCAGTTGTGCATGTTTTCTGAATGCCCAGAAAATGTACTATATCCCAGCAAAAGTGGCATATTTTTAACTTAATATTTACCCGCTACAGGGCAAAAAGTGTTGGTTTTGCATTTTAAAGAAAAGGTATTGTATAATTATTTTTTTAAATATACCAAATATTTTTCAAATGGAGAAAAAACCTTCAGGTTTTACAAAAAAAGATCTGTTGTAAAAAGTCAGTTAAAAGTTCAATAAGTTGCTTGATATTTATTTTTAATATATTTCGTTTTATTATTAACTTTTAAAAACGTTCTCCTGAAAAATCAAGTTTATTGATTTATGACGTTCTTGAAAGGAGTGAGCTATGTATTCACTATTTTACCTTGAGCCGATATAATGTTAAACTTTTAATGAAGAAGACTCCCCCCTTAGAGCCATTGTCCATGTCTCCAGTCAAATCAATCCGGATGCAGAGTAAATTGTATTAGTATTAATATTCCATTTTTCTGCACGAATGATTTTTGAGTTTAGGTAAGTGTCGTGATTCTTTTTTTATATTTGTTCCTCACTGGGTTATTACCCCGAGACAACTGCATATTACCTGACCACAGAACCGGCCCGAGGGCCCCGTCACGTCCTGGATCGTCTGAGAAAAGATTGACACTGTCTGTGATACTTCTGAATGGCATCTACTTATATTATTTTTTGACATCTCATCAAAGATGAAGAAGAATATGAAAGTTTGGACATTTACGGGGCTGACGACCGTCATAGGCTGGTTCACGGATCACTTTATACACGTGTAACATTCACTAATTTGGTAAATTTAGTCAATGTTACACGTGTGTAAAGTGTCACCAATTCTACCCAATATTAACAACCACACTACTCAAATTCTTGGAAGTTCTATACATATGATTTCATTTCAAACCATTGTTCTTGAATCACTAGAACTTCACTAGAGACATCTATTGGTGAGATGAAAAAAAGCTTTTTGCTGAGCAGAAACTATTTAATTAGTATGCGATGTCCGAATCCTGGATTACAATCACATACCATACATGAGAAACGCCACAATATATCATTATCACTTTATTATGTTAGCTTATAATTTGACCAGTCAATTTATTTACAACATTTTGAGTGTGTCCAAATTCTTGTTCACGAATCTGGAGTATCTTCAATTACAGGAGTTATTTTTGACCATAATTTGATTAAAAATTTTCAACAGTCCTCAAAGGCCTGTTGAATCAGATTTTTAGCGTTTCCCAGTGTGTAAAATAATCCGCGTTTGGAAAAGCGTTTTCCTGAAATAAAAGCTTTCTTAATCCCACATAGATATATATATATATATATATATTATGAACTTATATGTCCTGTGTGATGAGATTGAGATTAATATATCCATGGGTTCCGAAAATTTGAGTAGTGTGGTTGTCAATCATAGGCAGAATGGTGGATGTTGCACATGTGTAAAGTGATCAGTATGGCTGGTCATAACTCCTGTAAATACACCGAATTTCATATTCTTCTTCATCTATGTTGAGATGTCAAAATGTAAAAAAAAAACTCCTGGAGAAACCCAGATTTGTGAAAAAGTATTCGAACACTTAAAATGTTGTGAAAATTGTAAGTAATGCTATTATTATTACTATCATTATTTAAAAAAAACGCTACAGGTGGTAAGAACTGTAAATGCCCAGTTCCATATGCTTCTTCATCTATGTTTCACCAGATTTGTGAGGTATTTGAACGCATTTGAATGTGAAAATTAATATTATTATTATCATAATGATAAAAAAAATGCTTCTTAGTATCTAAAACACACCTTTGAGTTTGCGCAATCGGACACTTTGGCGACTGAGGCAGACATACTTGTAACATTCCAACTGCGGATGAAAAAACAATCTGAGGCATAAATTTCATCTGAATGCAAAAAAACTTAAATGTCTCTTACTTATGAATGCTTAAATTACCTAACACGAGTTGCACAAAACGTTCCCACGGCGTTTTTAAAATCCAATCGTCAAAAACAAAACAAACCCAATATCACATAATATTATCTAAAACCAGTTTTTATGACGTCATGTCTTGTCTTTCATGTTACAACAGGACCGTCTGTGTAATATAATTGGCTACAAATATTGGAGCAAAGTTCCCTTGTAGATGTGTATCTCTTCCCCAGGATTTCTTGTACCTGTAGCGACAGGTTAGAGGACTTATGAACAGAATTGTACATCATGTTCGTTAGGCACCCGTTGGTAATCAGAGGTTTTTAAAATAGGTTACTCTCTTCTCTCCTTATTATTCATCGTTCGGTTTGTGTAATACCATTTAAAAATGAATGATATGGAGAGTGTTATATTACCATACTACAAAGTTAACAAAGCTTTTAATGTACAAAATAAAGGTTACTCTTTATAAGCTTCCGCTTTTAAGTTATAAAGTATATAACTAACATTAAAAAATGGCCATTTATAAAAAAAAAATATATACTCGTTTATTAAAGTTGCCTCAAGCTGATATGAAGCATCCATCGTTTTTCTTTATATGGAAGAAAATAGAAGTCTGAACATCCCTGGTCTTACGACCTGGCATTTGACTGGCTTAAGCGATCATTTTATACACTTGTCTAACGTTCAACATCCTGCCTATGAAATGAACATCTATATTGCATTAATTTCTGAAACCGAGACCATTGAATATTGTATATGCAATGGTCTCGGAACCCTCCACATATAGGTACGAATTTCGATACGTTTGGAAGTATGGCTGATTGTGGCTCCACCAGTTGAGAAATTGGTGAAGTGTTAATATAGCAAAGTCTTGACAAAGAAGCGGTTAGCTTCAAAACCGTTAGAAATTTTAATTGAGTTATAATAAAATGTTTATAGTGATTTTGAACCAAAGTTACATTTTAATTACAAACTTTGTAATATTTATACAATATAAATTATATTTTACATATGTTGAAACGTTTGTGCGAATTCACAGTAGGTAAATTGGATTTGACAATCCCTTAGCACGTTCTATAAATATTAGCACTCTGGTATTAATCATTTATCATCGTCAATCTTTATAAACACTGTTTAAACAAACTTTGTGATTTTATTTCTTGAATGTTTTTCAAAGTTTGTTATTTTAATTTATCAATTATTCATTTCAGTTATTTCCATTTACACTTCTTGCGCCTAAGTGTGGATAAGACGATTTTTTTTTTCAGGTGTAGTTAAATTTTGGTAGACGGTAAGTGTTTTAAGATTTGTATTTTCAATATCAAATATACAAGATTTAATGCAATTCAAAAATTCTCCATTTTCACTAATTTTACATTTTTAATATATAATATTCTTCTTCAAACCCTTATCCGCACCCCAATGGTGCATAGGGCACTGCATCATATAAACGTAGTGTTATCTTGATCGTTAAAACATGAAGGAAAGGTGATCAGCTTTCCGCTTCAGGTACCACCAGTCCAGGGTAGTTGGTTAATTGAATAGATATTAGAGTGAAAAAAATCATTAACATTTAATTTACCATCCCTCGTAATCGAACCCGGAACCTCCAGAACGGTAACCGAGCGTGCTGACCATGGCACTATGGAGGCGGACAAAATAATGTTATATTACTCGTTTATTATTGAATAATTATTTTTTAAACACTGCTTCCTCTCGAAATATTTGAATCCAATTTTTATAATTGAATCTCCGTGAGCCACAGTTTGTGAAACCCTGGGATAAATGGTCCATAAGAACAAATAGGGACATGTAACTAGATTAAGATGTCACAGAATAGAGCAGTATCGATGTCTCGATTAAGAAGCAGATGTTATCTAACCTTGTCAGGTGAATGAACACGAAAATTTTTCTGAGAACCGACACAAAATTACATGTCAGTTTATAAAAAAATGGAATAGTAAGAACTGTATCGTTCTCTTTAGCGCAGTAGGAAATAAGTTTAGCTGTTAGGGACCTCCAGAACGGTAGCCGTGCGTGCTAAACACTACACTTCGGTGGCGGACGTATTTCATATGGTATACCTGTTAATATTTAAAATAAAACGTAGTTAATAAAAATATATTAGTGCCTCGTTATGTGAATGCTGGGAACAAAGTGAATGGTGCACTGAAATCAGTTATAGCAAATAAAAACCTATCAGCGGAAGCTAAACTGGCAGTGCACAATGGAGTCCTGGTTCCAACTCTAATGTATGGAAGTGAAACATGGAGTTGGCAAACGAAGGATGAAAGTAGACTGAATGCAGTCGAAATGCGATCTCTCAGAAGAATGTGCGACAAAACGATGTATGATAGATGTGCGAATAGTGAAATAAGGAAGGAATGCAAAGCTGAGATAAGCATTATCGATAAAATTAAGAAAGGTGTGTTGAGATGGTTTGGACATGTAGAACGAATGAGTGAGGAAAGAACGGTAAAACAAATTTATCAGGTGAATGTTAGTGGGAAAAGAAGCAGAGGAAGACCGAAAAAAACATGGTACGATCAAGTATGCCAAATACTTGAAAGTGGTCAGGTTAGGAGTCGTAACAATCGGCGGGTATGTATGAGGAGATGCATGAACGTGGAAGAGGCGAAGAATGTTTGCAAGGACAGAGTGGTGTGGCGCTCTATTCTCTCTGCCTACCCCTGCGGGGAAGCGGCGTGATGGTTAGTTAGTTAGTTTTTAATTATTAGTGCCTCGTTATGAGCCTTCAAATTTCAAACGTGACGCAATTCGCCGTGTAGCAATTTCACGAGGATTTGCATTAACCGGTAGATTTTGCCGGTAATTAATTATCACTCGAAGGCAAACAATGTGTCAACCGTTTGGTGGGAAGATAAACGACAACGCGCCGAGATGACACATATAAATCGGCAGCCTAATACGCCAGCAACTCGTCTGGGTTAGAGACTTCGCAACTTTTACTACGGCGTAATGATCTCACTTTCTATAGCATAAACCCACATGGACCCATCGCAGTCTCCGCGTTTCGATGCGACTACGATGACAATATAAATGTGTACTAAATATTATAATCTTCCAACTGGTTTTGGATCGTGGGCAGACAGACCTACCCGACTCGAGGCGACAGGTTTCATTATACGTTTCCTAACTGTGTTTTATGGTGAGCTTTATGCTTTGCGCGAATGCTTTCACATGTAAACATTTTTATCGAATAAACTTTTTCTTTGTCTATTTATGGGTTTTAAATAAGAGTAGATCTTAACGCCGGATAATCGACAGCCCGCAACTTAATTGTATCGGGTTGTGGTCCCGTGGTTGGTGTCGCGGACTCTTAAGTCAGAGTTTCTGTGTTCAAACCCACTCTTCCACAATTTAATACCCTTTTTTAATAATAAGATTGTTTAGGCACAGCCGGTCGCGTACTGACTTTGTCTATTAGAGAGTACATCCTTTAAACGTAAACGTTTTGGTCATGATTTTTATTAAAAATATATATTTCACGGCTGATATTCATTTTATTTACCGTAATCATTATCCACTTATCCATATATATGTAAGTAATGTAAAGATCACATATTGATATTGCAACGTGTCAAATGTTACAAAATAGTTTATAAATATTCTCGCTTGAAGTCGCTTCAGGTCAAATAAAAATTAATATTTTTAAACTTATTTCAATTTCGAGCTGTTATAATTTTAAGCATTTTTTATCTGATTGAGTACCTATACAATATACCTACATTACAAAAAAGAATTTATCAGTATATATATATATATATATATATATATATATATATATATATATATATTTATATAAATATATATATATATAAATATATATATATATATATATATATATATATATATATATATATATATATATATATATATATATATATATATATATATATATATATATATATATATATATAAATAGATCGCAGTAAAAGAAAATGTATGTAAGTATATGTGCCATATCGCTCACTCCTTTCAAGAACGTCATAAATCAAAAAACTTGATTTTTCAGGAGAACGTTTTCAAAGATTAAAAATATAATACAATGTATTAAAAATAAATATCAAGGCACTTATTTAACTTTTTACTATGTAACAGATCTTTTTAGGTAAAACAATAAACCAATCTTTTTAGGTTTTTCTCCATTTGAAAAAATATAAGTACATTTAAAAAAATAATTAAACAATATCTTTTCTTCAAAATGCAAAAACAACACTTTCTGCCCTGTAGCGGGTAAATATTAAGTTAAAAATATGTTTCTTTTGCTGGGATAAAGAACATTTTTTGGACATTCCGAAAACATGCACAACTGAAAATTGACGACTTTTGATTTATGACGTTCTTGAAAGGAGTGAGCGATATGTATGTGTGCATCACATTAAAAACTCTCTTAGCACGTTTCATATGATTAATTCACTCGTTACGATGTTATAATTCAAGCTTAATAATAATATTTTCTTGATGATAATTGCGAGAATGTGTATCATAATAAAAAAAGTATTCATCAAGAGCATATTTATGTGTCCATGGATAAAATCACGATTAAATATTTAAAGTGGATTTATACCGTCGGTAAAATATAATTTCCTTCAAATCTCGGAAAATTGCGATTAAGCGGAGCTCCTCTATTTAAGCATGGAAATAATTAACTTAAGAGGGTAGTCTGATTTGTGAAGTGTAACATTAATAAACACGCAATTCAATTTTTTTAATGTATTGGTTAATGAAAGAAAATTAAACCAAAATCACAAAACAATAACTGAAATAGAAAATAAATTCAGCAGTGCATATCGCTCACTACTTTCAATAACGTCGTATAACAAAAAACTTGATTTTTTTCAGGAGATGGTTTTTAAAACATTTTGAGTGTGTCAAAATACTTGTTCACAAAATCTGGACTATCTCCGATTACAGGAGTTATTTACATCTCACCAATAGATGTCTCTAGTGAAGTTTTAGTGATTCAAGAACAAGGTTTCTAAATTGGTTCATATATACAGAACTTCCAAGAATTTGAGTAGTGTGGTTGTCAATAATGGTGAATGTTACACGTGTGTAAAGTGATCACTTAAACCAGCCTATGACGGTCGTCAGCCCCGTAAATGCCCAGACTTCCATATTCTTCTTCATCTTTGATGAGATGTCAAAAAATAATATGATAATATTAACTATCTGTCTTTGGCTATTTGAAGACAAAGTTATAAGCAAAACTAAATATTGTAGTTTAAAAGGACATTCATAAAATATATTTGTAATTTTTCTAGATAAAATTAATAAAGAAATATGTTCAAAGCACTGTCTTACCTTTAATAGTAAAAATAATTTATGTATTTGATATTTAAAATGTACATAAATATAAAAATAATGACACTCAATTTTCAAAATACGACGTTACTCGGTATTAAATAATTCAATCAATATAATAATATGACTAGTTTTTTTTACAATAATACATAGAGATATAAATGTACTTCGATGAATAGTGTTTTAACACTCTATGAAATATTTAATAAATCATCAATACCAATTAATTTATTGAAATAAGTGAAAGCATAATCTCAAAATAATTGTGTATAATGAAAAGAGTGGATACCGAATGATGAAATATGTACCATATGTAACATACATGTACCATCCAGGTAATGGAAATTTATAAATGATAATAATAAATTTGGAAATGTAACTAACTAACTAACTAACCATCACGCCGCTTCCCCGCAGGGGTAGGCAGAGAGAATCGAACGCCACACCACTCTGTCTTTGCAAACATTCTTTGCCTCTTCTACATTCATGCATTTCCTCATACATACCCGACGATTATTACGACTCCTGACCCGGCCGCTTTCAAGTATTTGACATACCTGATTGTGCCAAGTTTTCCTCGGTCGTCCTCTGCTTCTTTTTCCAACTACATTCGCTCCATAAATTTGTTTAACCGTTCTTTCTTCGCTCATACGCTCCACATGTCCAAACCATCTCAACACACCTTTCTTAATTTTATCGATAATGCTTATCTCAGCCTTACATTCTTTCCTTATTTCATCATTTCTCCCAGTTTCTCCAGGGTATGCTTGGCTACAATAGTTTAGAGACTAGAAGGAATGCGTATTTGATTACGCATTTTTATCGATTGTTGCGCGGTATGATCGATAATCCTGAAATTATCCAGAGCATTGGTCTGTATGTTCCCGATAGTTACCTAAGACAGCGTCGGCATAGATTGTTTCAGATTCCTATACACAGGACCAACCTGCCGATGGTTATGCCTGTAGGAAGAGCTACCGCTATGTTGAACAATATCATATTGGATATTGATCTGTTCCATGTGTCCGAAGGAGTTTTCCGAAGCGAGATTCTTCTACACATTTAACAAGAGTCTTCTTGTGTAATTTTTAATTTGTTTTTTTTTTAATGTATACGCCTTAAATGTTTGTTTGTAATGTATATATTAATTATTGAATAAATTGAATTGAATTGAATTGAATTGAATCATTCGAACATCTATCAAACATCGTTTTGCCACACATTCGTCTGAGGGATCGCATTTCGACTGCATTCAGTCTGCTTTCATCCTTCTTTTGCCAACTCCATGCTTCGCTTCCATACATAAGGGTTGGAACCAGAACTCCATTGTGTACTGCCAGTTTAGCTTCCGCTGATAGATTTTTATTTGCTAAAACTGATTTTAGTGCACCATTCACTCTGTTCCCAGCATTCACTCTCCTTTCTATGTCTTTATCAATCTTTCCATCCCTTTTTTTTTTGGAAATGTATATAACGTATTTTTATAGATATATGTATTCATACCGTATCAATAGTTCTTGAACCTGGTCATGTTTACATGAATATACTCAATATGGTATTTTACAAGTGTTTTTTTTTAAATATTTTAATGATCTTGTTATATCACAAAATTCATGCCAAATACTTCTCTTATTTTTTAAACTTCTTGTACTGTTATTACTATTTTTTTTTTATTGTGCTAATATTTACTGATTCTGTCTTAACCTGATGATTAAAATATAAAACCAACATTGTATAAGACCACTTTTTGAGTTTATCAATGTAAACACTTTTTGTTTTGAGAACTACAGATGTACTCATCGACCGGGGAAAATAAAAACTGTTTTAAATACAAACCGTTCAATGATTCAGCTGTTGATGAAAACATCTGAAGTTCTCGAATCTAGTCGGGCTTACATTAAAAAACTCAAAAAGTGGTCTTACACCAGTATTAGCTGTTTTTTTGGCTGTTTTCTCTTATTCAATTTATTACGTTTCAAATGTATTTTTTAATTTTTATGTATGTATTTTATGTAAAAGCCCAATGAGGGCGATTATATTTACAATTTACATAAATAAGTAGTTGATTTTTTTATGAAAACTTGTATATTTCCATGGGAAAAATAATTATTCCCCACATGAGTGGGAATATGTGAGGAATCGAGACTTTGTTTTTCCCCATTTAAGGGATAATGACCTCGATGTTTGGAGAATTCGGAAAATTGGCATTAGCAACGCAAATAGTAGACTATCTTCTTAATGCGTCTACGGAAATGCAATGCAATAATCCATCAAATAATTATATTTAAACATGGCCATAAAACATTAACATTAATTAGTAAAGCTATCATATTAAGTCGTAGTAATTTGAATTATTGCTTTGTTGGGTTCGCACGAAACGGGATTGTGCATGCACAGTGTGCATCCCATCTTCTACCAAGACCAATCGTTGAATTTATGTTTTTTTGCAAAATATTATTACCTTTTAGGGACCTTGACTCGGATGATTTATCGAGTCTTATTTCAAATCGTGTTAGGGGCCTACTTGTCGATAATTCAAAATATTACTGACATCAGATAAATGATGCAGTTCGTCTAATTTTTACTCTTCTTTGCACTAAATCGTGTTTGTGGCACTGCAATTGATTACTTATGAAGGCAAACTAGGGAAAATTGAAAATATTAATTAAAAAAAAGGTATTTAAAGTGGTATGGACATGTGGATCGAATGAATAGCGAGAGAATTACTAAGAAATTATATTTGGCGAATGCGAACGGGAGAACAGAACGAGGACGACCGAAACAGACTTGGCACGACCAGATCAATAAGAACCTAACATCTGGTGGTGTCGAAAGTCTACGAAATCGGAAGGTAAATATGACTGTGTATGGATGTGAAAGAAACTAGGAGTGCGTGTCAGGACAGAAGAGTGTGGGGTTCCATCCTCTCTGCCTACCCCTACAGCGAAATGGCGTGATGGTAGTAGTAATGCCAGAACGGGAAAATTCTTACACATATATATTGCCATGATTTTACTCTAAAACAAATAAAATGATATATAATAATATAATATAAAGATTAAGAAATAAAACAACTTTGTTTTAACCACAAAAACAAATAAAAAGAAATAATTTAAAGAATTCACGCATTCATGGAAGCTTAATGCAAGAGACATACTCGTAAATATTAAGATAGAAGAAAAATTTTATGGGGCATATGAGACGCAGAGAACCTTATCATATTATTAACCAGGCAATCGCCATGGATCTTCCTCGAAAGACATCTAGAGGAAGATCAAAGAATTCATGGAAGCTGCAGAAAGAAATCATGAGTCGAAGGCATAGTCAAGGCGAAGTTACCCATGTCAGAAGGACCTACAACCCAAGGACGAGGAGAGCTGACCACAACAGTCTACAAAGACGATAAGTTGAAATCGAGCCAGGAAGAAGAAGATTTTCAAACCAATGGTTTCTGAAAGGAATATGGGTATATTTATTGCTGACAATGGTGACAACACCATCCCGCATCTGCGTGCATACCCACGTAGTCTGGCAAGCGGTCATTCAAGATTAGTCTCTCCTCAAAAGCAGTCACTCACCTAGAGCTCCTATTAGCTTACTTATATCGCTAACTCCTTTTAACAACGACGTATCTTTCGCAAAAATCTTGATTTTTCAGGAGTTCGTTTTAAAAGTTTAAGAATATAATAAAATGTATTAAAAATAAATATCAATCCACTTATTGAACTTTTTACTATGCAACAGATCTGTTTAGGCAAAACCGGAATGTTTTTTTCTCCATTTGAAAGTATTTTGTATATTTAAAAGACTAATTAAGCAATACATTTTCTTCAAAATGTAAAAACAACACTTTCTGCCTTGTAGCGGGTAAATATTAAGTTAAAAATAGGCCGCTTTTGCTGGGATATAGTACATTTTCTGGGCATTCCGAAAACATGCACAACTGAAAGTTGACAATTTTTTATATATGATGCTGTTGAAAGGAGTGAGCGATTTGTGATCTTTCGTTGTCTTTTTTTTTTCAATCTTTCATATACATCTCAGATTTAATAATATGTAATATATTCCTACAATATCGAGTATTACACACACCTACTAAGAAAAACTTCATAAAAATAAAACAGATTACACTATTTAAAAAGAATTAGAAAGATTTTTTGTGGAATTAGTTGGCGGTCGTTAAAAAGATATGTATTGCTTGTATACTTCTTACAATTTGTAAAGCCACAGTAAAAATCTAATAGAATAAACCGAAGTCAAAGAACTAGCAACCTTTTACTGATATATTTCCACCACCTGAACTCACAACAGCTTGAATTTCAAGGTACTTGTAAAATGTTTTTTAAGGGATTAAAATTAATCGTCAACGATATGGTTTTGAAATTAGTCAACAATTAGTCGGGGCATGAAGTATTTATGGGTAACAAAACGGTCAGCAGTATTCTGGACCCGAGGAGAGATGTCCCGAGCGCGATAGTGATAATTGATGGGACACCAAAAGTTGTAACTCGTAACGACATTAGTATCGCTTTCGTTTGTTTTTAGAATCCACCCAAATAACAAAAGCAAAACTACGGAATGCCGGGGGCTCAATACTGGCGTCTCCCTTTGTGACAGCTGGAAAAATGTAGGTTAACAAAAATTAGACGGGTTATTTTAAATCATGGCGGACAACTGACCACGGCAGTACGTCAGCGAGATATATATATATATATATATATATATATATATATATATATATATATATACATATATATATATATATATATATATATATATATATATATATATATATATATATATATATATATATATTTATATATATATATATATATATATATATATATATATATATATATATATATATATATATATATATATATATATATATATATATATATATATATATATATATATATATATATATATATATAGAAATATATATTTATATGTATACATGTATACATAAACCAGCCGATAACAAATCGTAGGTCATGGAAATGCACATATTTATGTCTTAAAAATCTTTTGTTTTGAAGGTAGAATCTAGTACTTGTTAAACTTTTTATAATTATATAAATAATTAATCAACTTTGTTTTTACCACTTTTTTATTTTTATAATTTAACCTACCGATTTCGACAAGAACCTTGTCATCATCAGGGTTTTAAAAAAAATATAAAAATACTCTCACCGAAAACATCCACACACTCTTTAAAAATTTTAAACTGTCCTAATCATAAAAATTCCTAATTCCCTGATGATGACAAGGTTCTTATTGAAACTGCTAAGTTAAATTGTATTTATAAAAAAGTGGTTAAAACAAAGATGATTAATTTTATAAAGTTTATAAAATATGCCACAAAGTATCTTCGGAAAACATTCTAGTATTTGTAATCAAAGATAATTATTTTTAAATTAGGTTTTACTTTGCCATTATTTTTTAAAATCTATTGTGTGCAAACACTTGTCACAATAGATTTTAAGAAAACGTAGTATTTATCAAGTAAAACGTAAATTAAAAATAGATAAATAGGTAGGAGGGATTATAATATATCTTACAGAGAAATAAAATGAAAAATTATTATAACTGATGTGGATTAAATTCCAACTTTTCGAGTTGAGGAAAAAGTATCGTCAAATTCAACGATATGAATGTAAAATTTAGGCATTCAAAGTATGTGTTGATTTGACTAACAATGTCTTAAGTGTAAAAATGTGTCATCTTTTCTAAAAATATTTTATTAAAAATAAAAGATTACTTTTCTACATTAATTATTCAATCAGTGAACGATGTTAGTTGTTTTAAGATAAAATTTACTTTAAATAAAAAATTACCTGAAAATGCAATAAATTAAAAAAAAAAAAAATACTGAATATTATTTTGGTAAATATATTTTAACGTGTTTATTTTATGTATACTGGGCTATCCGCCATTTCATATCTAATTTTTAAATTAAATTTTGTAAGCCGATAAAATGCCAAATGTAAAAAAATAATAAGAATGACGTTTGAATCCGTATTCATCGTTGTCTGTTCCCATGTTAGTCAGCGGTCAAATATTTCGGCAATGCGTGCTGAAAACGTCCAGTAATTAATTGACTTGATGGTCACCTCGTTCATTCAATTCCGCTTTTATCCTTTTGTTCATTTTCGCAAACTCGATCACTATCCTGTTTATTTCATTTCACCGGATCTAAAAATTAATGTCCCATATCAAATTTTGTTAATTCGTTAATTGTTATTAGGGTAAAGGACGGAGTGCTTTACTAACAAAAAAAAAACAAAACTTGTATTTCTTTCTAACAACTAAGTGTAATAAAGTGTGTTTATGTGTGAAAAATGTGAGATAATTAAATTTTTCGTAAGATTTTTAACTTGCCACTTTTCCCAAAATGGTGTTTGCTTCAGTTTTATTTCAATATTACCGATAGGTATAGCACAGTTACAATTTATTCATTCGAATCCTTATCCGCACCCCAATGGTGCATTGGGCACTGCATCATATAAACGCAGTGTTTATTCGATTGTTAACACACGAAAGAAAGGTGATCAGCCCTCGCTTCAGGTATCAGTCCATGGTAGTATTTCATAAATATTACAGTGAAAAAATCACTTATATTTATTAGAACCCCCTCTGGAAATCGAACCCGGGACCTCCAGAACGTTAGCCAAGCGCGCTGACCATTATACTACGAAGGCGGACAGTTACAATTTAACTTAGACCTATATCCCTTGAGGAAAATAAAATGTAAAATCAGTGAAAAAATCTTTCAAATGCATTACCTTCTAGCAAGATGTATCACTCATTTTTGTATGCATTGCCTAACAAAAAATACTTACTAGCGAATAAGTGTAAAATCTGTTTATATGTGTAAAGTGTGAAATTATGGCCGGAATTTTCAATTTACTACTTTCCCTACATTAGTGTTTGCTATGGTTTTCATTCAATATTCCCGATGGGCATAGCGCAGTTACTCCTTATCTTAAATTCATGTAAAATCAGTGAAAACAAGCCATAACATGTATTTCTTTCCAGCAAATAAGTTTACAGTGTGTATCTATATGAAAAGTGTGAAATAATGCCATTTTGCGTAGGGTTTTTAACTAGCTACTTTCCTTACAATGATGGTTGCTTTTCATTTCCTCTTAATATGCTGATGCGTATAGCGCTATTACTCCTTAACTAAAACTTGTGTCCCGTCAGGAATTATTAAATGTACAATCACTAATAAAAAGAAACGATACAGCCACTCGAATTCTTGTAATTCAAGAATGTGATTTTCTTCCTATATTTCTTTAAATCGCTTTTTGTTTTTTTTTTTAAATTTATTATTGGAAAACCAACTGAATATTTCACAAAAATATCATAATAAAATAAAATTTTAAAAATAACATTCCAATTACAAGTTTTCACTCAAGTAATCTAAAAATAAAAATAAATTGTCATGTACGTAACTATGCTTACGAAATTTTCTTTATAAACTAGTGAAATAGACATCAACAATATTTCTCTTAAAAGTATTAAAATGTTACTTTAAGTAAAATGTGTTTCTTTTAAATATATTCGTTTTGTGTTTTTTTTTTAATATTGTTCTATATTTTATAATTTATATGCCATATGAACCATTGAAACTTACACACTTCACCTCAGGTCCCTAAGAAAAATAAATAAATAAATTCTTAATTTTAGTTAACGTAACAATGTAAAACCTCTTATATATATATTGTGACCTCCATGGGAATCAAACGTAGGACCAGAAAGTGAGATATATGAGAAATTTCAATCAATTTTAATCCTTTTCCGTAATTATATTTATATAAAATCTTGCTAAAAGCTTTTACCGTATATTTTATGTAATTGTTATTATAATACACTTTTTAAATGCATTTTGTCAGAAAAATTACATAAAATCACGGTGTTAAACATTGCCTTGTTTTGTATGTTTCTTTTTTTATAGCCTAGCCAAATTTATTGTAGCTTCGCACAAGTCTGATAATGTCGGCAATGACAATACCCGGTCACCAGTGAAATAAAATAAATATAAATAAAAAAACTATTTTTGTAGTCGTCATTTTATTTTATAAAATGCAGTTGCACTAAGAAATGTCATTTCAAAACATAAATCTAATTAAAAGTTTTTAAAGTCTGGCATTAAACTTCCTTTCTCTATATTAAGAATCATATCAAATGCCGAGCTTTTATTAGAAGTCTTATTACAAACTTCCAAAGTTTGCCCTATCGCTAGTTCCGTCCGTCCGGAGCGAGCAGAGAGCGTCTGTCTGCGAAGTTTTGCCATCGCGGAATGCAAAGTGGCAAACTACAGAGTAACTTTAGTTCGGTTTGGTTAATTAAATCACGGAAGCCGTCGGAAGTTGGTCGGACGGCGAGCGGCCATTTTGAAGGCTCTCGGGGTGGCTGTAAAGTTAACCAGTTAATTAAACCGTGCTCAATATTGGTGAATATTTTAGGGGATCATGCCTTCCCTTAAATTTTGTTAGTAACCTCGTAACAAGTTTGTGGCTAGTTACTGGGAATACATGAGGGAAATCCTCGCTTTAAATAGATTTATCATGAATATTTTAATCGTTCCACATATCCAAACCATCTCAATATACCGTTTATTTTATTTTATCGATAATACTTCTCTCACACCTGACTTCGTAGCCTCACACTTGTCTGATGATGTCGGTAACGACATATAAAATATATGTTGAAAAAAAACTTTTTAGTTGTTATTTTATTATATGCTAATTTTAGATTTGCATTCATTCCTTATATCGCCATTCAAACATCCATACATTGTTTTGCCGTGCATTCGTCTGAGAGATCCGTTTTCGGCTACGTTCACTCTACTTGAATCTTTTTTACCAACTCTATTATTTACTTCCATACTTAAGGGTTGGAACCAAAATATATTAACTAACTAACTATCCATCACGCCGCTACATTGCAGGGGTAGGCAGATAGAATAGAACGCCACAGCAATCTGTCTTTGCAAGCAATTTTTTTTTATCTTATACATTTACGTATGAGTTTAACTCTCAAAATTTCATATGTTATAAAATAACAGTGTAAAAATTAAATATTCACTTTGATATTACCAACGCTGGGTTTGAATCCGGGACCTGATACTTGGTAGACATATTCGTTTACTATTATGACAAGTAAAAGTCCACAACAATAATTCATTTTTAATAATGTGTTGATAATGCTGATTATCCTGTTATACTTAAATGCTCATAATATTATCCAGATACTTAATCGTGTATACAGTGTGTAACAAAAAATACGGATTGCAATTTTTTTTTTTATATTTTGCGAATCGAAAATGTAAAACAAGAAGCTTTCACTTATAATTCACGTTGAAAAAAAACAATACATGAATGGATAAGGGTGGAGAAATCGAAAGATAGGGAGAGTATCAAGGCTTGTAATTGCTTCAATATCTAATTTTTTAAAATAATATATTATCGTAATGTTTTCCTTATATGGGGAATCTCCATTTTGTTTATTAAAGCGTTTAATTAGGTATTAGATATGAGATATTTGAAAACATTATATTTTGACTTTTTTCTATGTATCTTTACTTAATCACACTTTTATCCTGCAAGTGAATGAAAATTTGGTTATATTTTATTGGAAAATTTAATATCTTCATACTATGTTAAAATGTTTAGGTTTCACCGTTATTTAATATAAATGGTAATAAATGGGTAAAAAAAGATCAAACTAGAGAAGTTTGGAGGTCATTAAAAGACACCTACATCCAGTAGTGGAGAGAATACCATGTAGCAATAACCAGGGCATTGTATAAATAAATAAAAAATCCTGGAACTCAATTCATGTCAATCTTTTCACTAAAAACAATAAACAATATTCGAATATCATTTAAATATTCATTACTACACAACATTTTATCATTTTGACGAATTATATAAATATGGGTTGTATTCTCAAGCGCAAACATTGTTTCGTCTTATTAGTTTTAAAAATTAAAAAAAAAATATCCGTGAAAAAATGTGTCCGAAAGCCGTTCCACCGCGTTATATGGAAAACAAATCCAGTGCTTTTTACTACTACTATTCTCTCCACTGCTAAATAAGTATGTGAAAATAATAATTTGTATTGTAAACCAGTTATTTTCGTCTAAAATTGTTAAATCTCCTTGATTAAATCATTTTCAAGAATTTAAAAGATATTATCATTTTGCAAATGCGAGTTTCTCAATTTAGGGCATTGTTCCTCAAAGTGTATGCCCCGGCACACTCGTGTACCGTGGTAATTAGTTGGTGTGCCACGGAAAAAGTTCTAGTTTTGTGAAGATATTAAATAAACTTTGTTATGATATTATATGTTTTCGCATTATATTTGGATAGTATGTAAATCAATTAAAAAAAATATTATTTTGTACCTTGAACAGAAAAAGTTTGCGGAACATTGATTTAGGGTACCGAGTTTTATCCCAACCTGTATCCTTTATCGTTTTCGTACTAATATCAAAGTGTGGCTCGGAGAACAACGTCATTAGCGAACAAATAAGAATGCCCTTTCTAATATTCTAATATCTATATCCATTATACGTTGGTGAGCCAAATCTTCAGTCGCAAGGCGGCTGTGTCCCAACATTAAAGAGACACAACGGTTTCGGAATGTGACAGTCTTCCATTGATGGTATTTCACGACATTGCTAGAAATTGGAGAATATAATTGACCTCGTTAAATAAAACAGTATTCCTCGAACTGCTTATTTCTTGACTTCACATAAAATCAGGGTTTTTTTTAAACAAAAAAGGTCCCGGAACTCACTTCATGTCAAGCTTTTATTAAAAAAATATATTGTGAAATATATATATATATATATATATATATATATATATATATATATATATATATATATATATATATATATATATATATATATATATATAAATATATATACATATATATATATATATATATATATATATATATACATATATATGTATATATATATATATATATTTATATATATATATATATATATATATATATATATATATATATATATATATATATATATATATATATATATATATATAAATATATATATATATATATATATATATATATATATATATATATATATATATATATATATATATATATATATATATATATATATATATATATATATATATATATATATATATATATATATATATATATGTATATATATATATATATAATATTCAAATATCATTATAATATTTGAATATAATATACATATACGATACTAATAATACGATATTTTCATCATTTTGACGAATAATATAAATATACCTACACAACATTTTGAGGGTGTCCAAATACTTGTTCACAAAATCTGGATTATCTCCAATTACAGGAGTTATTTTCATATTATTTTTTGAAAATAATGGGTAGAATTGGTGAATGTTACACGTGTGTAAAGTGATCACTTAAACCTGCCTATGACGGTCGTCAGCCCCGTAAATGCTAGACTTGCATATTCTTCTTCACCTTTGATGAGATGTCAAAAAATAATATGAATACAAATATAGATTATAATAATGTAAGCACAAATATTGTTTCATCTAATTGATTATGAAAATTGATTTGATATAATCCGTAAAAAAGGTGACGGAATGCCGTTCCAACGCGTTACACGGAAAAAAGGCCCTGCATATAATAATATACAGGCATTTTGTTAGTTAATCAAATAACAAATTCTAATTTTCCATGTTAATAAGCTTTACAATAATTAAAGAAAACACTTCGTTTTTTACCACTTGAGTTTTATTATAGACTACATGTTTCAGAAGTTAAACTTCCATCATTCAGGTCTGTATAATAACTAAAATATAAAATATAAAATTTTTCTATAAATACAACATTTTGAGTGTGTCCAAATACTTGTTCACAAAATCTGGATTATCTCCAATAACAGGAGTTATTTTCATATTATTTTTTGACATCTCATCAAATATATATATATCATTTCTATAAATAAGCTTTATTTACTGATTTGCCATTAACTTCATGGAAAACATAATGTTTTACATATATAATAATAACATGCCTGTATGACTCCAATTTTGAGTTTACTTATGTCAACACTACTAGTTTTGAGAAATAATGATGTTCTCAACAGGTAAAATTACAAACACATTTTGCTTGGATTTTTGTTTTGTTTGTATTTTCACCTGTTCATAAAGATATTTATGGTTCTCGAAATTAATACATTAATTTCGAGAACCATAATTAATTTTACACTTAATAAATCTTTAGTATTCCGTTTTGAATATTGAAAGCATCAACTTTGTGGATCATATTGATATATTATTTCGAGAAATAAAAATGCTTTGTGTTTTGCTCCACTCACATTTTTATTAACCAACTAGTTTCGGCAACAACCTGTTGCCCTCTTCAGGGTTTAATTTATGGCTAAAAAGTTTTATTTAAACTTTTTTTTAAAAAAAAAGTTTTTTTAGTCATAAATTAAACCCTGAAGAGGGCAACAGGTTGTTGCCGAAACTAGTTGGTTAGTAAAAATGTGAGTAGATCATAACACAAAGTATTTTTATTTCTCGAAATAATATACTTTAGTATTCCATTTATTATTTTGTGCTATACCACCACTGGTTAACGAAATTCACGCAGAAATTAATAAATTGAAACTACGTATCACTAATTTGTCGTAGGTAAAACGGAAGCGAAGGTACTTCCTATAGACACTTGAGTTGGACCTACGAGAATGTAGGTACTTAGATAAGCGATCATTTCAATTCAGAACAGCGTACCCATTTCTGTTTTACCAGGAAACCTTCCGCTACTTTGTTATTCTCTTTCACCGACGAAATTAAAAATCACAACACCATTTCACAAAAATATTTTTTTGTATCACAATCAAGTTGAGATATCTATAATATTCACATACTGTGTTTGAAAATGACGAAACACGTGTCACCGTTTATTTTCGAATTTAAGAAATAGTGATATATTTACTAAGTCAAATTTAAATTAAAAACGGATATTATATTACCACAAAGTGAATTAATGAAATTATATTTATGATATTATTTTTTTACATCTCATCAAAGATGAAGAACAATATGGAAGTCAGGGCATTTACAGGGCTGAAATTACGGGGCATTTATGTTACACGTGTGTAAAGTGGTCACTTAAACCAGCCTATGACGGTCGTTAGCCCCGTAAATGCCCAGACTTCCATATTCTTCTTCATCTTTGATGAGATGTCAAAAAATAATATGAAAATAACTCCCGTAATTGGAGATAATCCAGATTTTGTGAACAAGTATTTGGACACACTAAAAATGTTGTAAATTCATCATGTTTGCAATTATTAAGTCATCAATCACTTGCGTTTTTTATTCAAATAATTTTTCATGTCACTAAAATTAATTGAAATTTCTAGTTCCGACTTAATTAAGATTGGCAGCTTTCCGTTTTATTTTCCATCGTGTAATTGAGATGAGATTTAAATATTTGTTTTAATTATATCGATCAACTAATTGAAATTTCTAAGAAATCTATGAAGGCATTGAAATCAGCGCAACTAATTTTTATGTTGGATAGCAGAGATTAGTATAAGAAATATAATTAACAATAATTAAATATAATCATCTTTATAACATTCATCTTCATTTAACTTTAAAAATGTTGGTCCATGACAAATAGAGTACAATGCACATTACAGGAGTTATTTTCAATTCAGGAGTAAATGCCAAGACTTCCACATTATTCTTCATCATTGATGAGATAGTATAAATATATATGTTTTCTTTTACTGACGCAATAATTGTTTAGCCTTCTTGAGGTATTTTTTAAACAAATATTCCGTCATATTGAATATGCTGTATGAAAATGAAACATACACTCAAAATCAACGTTCAATTCTTAGTTTAATACTAGGTGTAGATAACTAAAAAAACTAACTAACCATCACGCCGCTTCCCCGCAGGGGTAGGCAGAGAGAATAGAGCGCCACACCACTCTGTCCTTGAAGACATTCTTCGCCTCTTCCACGTTCATGCATCTCCTCATACATACCCGCCGATTGTTACGACTCCTAACCTGACCACTTTCAAGTATTTGGCATACCTGATCGTGCCATGTTTTTCTCGGTCTTCCTCTGCTTCTTTTCCCACTAACATTCGCCTCATAAATTTGTTTTACCGTTCTTTCCTCACTCACTTCAATTATCATCTCAACACACCTTTCTTAATTTTATCGATAATGCTTATCTCAGCTTTGCATTCCTTCCTTATTTCACTATTCGCACATCTATCATACATCGTTTTGTCGCACATTCTTCTGAGAGATCGCATTTCGTATGATAATAATCGCATTGTAGATTAGGTATTAAAAGATAATTTATTATGTTTTCATTATATTTCACAAATTAATATGGAATTCCTAAAATAAACACTAGCAATAGAAATATTTCATATCATTAATTTATCATTTAACAGTTTGATGAAAATACCAAGTGAATCTTAAATTAATGTCTCATTCTACTTAAACGATTACCGACCAAAAATGAAGCGTGTCGTTTGAACTTTAATATTCAACTTGATAACTATAACTGGACCTATTATTTTAAAACAGAACACCCGTTTGTTACTTAACCTACATGATACATAGAACCCAGAATTGAGAATTTGTATGGCCATTAAAAACCATTGATTTCGATCGATAAATTTGCTTTAAAAAACACAAGCAAAAAATGCACCAGACCAGACAACAAACTAAAAAAAATATTTACCAGCATTCACCAAAAGGGTTAAAGTAATTTGTTATACATTGTGTATATTTTTACTGGTAGCTTGATGCTTTTTACACTTGGTTTTGATTTGTTGTCCATGTTTTCAATTTATACAGTTAAAATCAGGTTTATTGGCAGTCTGTCGATAGATCAGTCATCGGCCTGTTTCTCACGGTGACAGATGGTGGTGGGGTGAAGTGAGGAGGGGACACGGGGTAAGGAAGTGGAGGGGAAGGAAACATTTATATTTGTATAAATAAATAATAATGTTGATATATATTATATCGACATGATCAAATATATATTATATCGACATGTTATGTCTCAATTACGGTATTTATATTAATTAAAGTATTATTTCTCATTTTCCATCAATCACTTTTAATTTATATGCAGTATAACTATGGGAAAACTTTATTATGCGATATCATGTCAATATGGTCGAATCTGAATATAAGAGACCTAGATATAAGAAAAACTGCGTTAACCCTAGATAGCTAACGTTCAGGCGTACCCCGTTTAAGGTAACCATCCGTTTGTTTGTTTTTTTTTTATATTTAAAATGTAAATTGTATACACCTGATGTTTATTTCCATAAATAAAGTTTTGTTAATTTTGTTCCTAGTATTATGTATTTAACAAATATATATTATATCTAGTTATAATTCTTGTGATTCAAGTACAATGTTTCGAAATTGGATAATATTTTATAAATAGAACTTCTAAGAAGTGTGTGTTAATCGTGGGTAGAATTGGTGAATGTTACATGTGTTTAAAGTGATCACTTAAACCAGCCTATTTACGGTCACAAGCCCCGTAAATGCACAGACTTACTACTACTACTACTACCATCACGCCGTTTCCCCGCAGGGGTAGGCAGAGAGGATGGAACGCCACACTCTTCTGTCCTGACATACACTCCTCGCCTCCTTCACATCCATACAGATGTAGTCTAGATACTAGATAGTCATACATGCCCTCCGATTACGCAGACTTTTGACACCGCTAGATTTTAGGTTCTGATTGATCTGATCGTGCCAAGTCTTTTTCAGTCGTCCACGTTCTGTTTTCCCTCTCACATTCGCCACATATATTTTCTTAGTCATTCTCTCGCTATCCATTCGCTCCACATGTCCATACCACCGCAAAGAACTCTTCCTAATCTTTTCAATTATTCCTCGTTCAGCCTTACATTCATTTCTTATATCGTCGTTTTTAATTTTGTCATACAATGATTTTCCACACATTCGTCTGAGAGAGCGCATTTCAACAGCGTTCACTCTGCTTTCATCCTTCCTTTGCCAGTTCCATGTTTCGCTATGTCAAACAATAATATATATTAACTTATTTCACCAATTAAATTTAAGACATTTCCATTGAAGAAGATTTGTTAAATTTGTTCCAATTGAGAACCATGGTAAGTTATGTTAGTTTTTACATATTATGTATTGTTTAAGAGGATAATAACTCTTAATAATTTTATTTTATGAAAGTAAAAAATACATATCAAGTTTACTTTTTTACAAAGTAAGTACTTACATATTTAATAATTATTTTCAATTGCATCCACATCACACTAAGCACATATTCAATAAGTAATTAAAATTTATCTAAATGGGCGTGCCCTTTCTCGGATATTTACATTAAAATTTCTTCAAAGGAAGTCGACCTACCTGAATGTGTAATTCAATTTTAGTTTGCCTCACAAAATCAATTGCAATTAATAATATTTTAATTATAAATGATTTTGATTAAAATCATACTGTTATTAAATCGAATGAAGAGGTGTGATCGAAAAATACATTTATTTTTATATTTTTTTAGTATTAAATTTCATTAACAACTTTGAGCCAAACATAAATTGAACAGTGATAATGGCCTAGGCTTGTTTTAGAGATGTGACTAATGGGTAACGGTTACTTTTTCGGTTATTCGATTGGGATGGTATTCCTTAGTTTTTCTCGGTTTGAATATCTTTCCAGCTTATTTAAAATATATCGAGAACTAGAAATTCCCAACACGCAATCCAATTTTGTGCACTGATTGATATGAAAAGCTTTAAGTGATTTTGACTTTTTTTAATAAGTCGTCATATATAGTTTAATTTATATGTAAGCATAATTGAAGATGAATATGGAAGTCTGCGTGTTTCCAGGGCTTACGACTTATCAAAGGTAGGTAAGTTTAAGTGATCACTTTATACACGGGTAACATTTACCATTCAAGCCATGATTTACATCCACTCTGCTCAAATTTTCTCAACATAGATGAAGATGAAATGATTAAACACATGTAAATACCCAGACTTTTATACTATTCTTAACCTTCATTTCTTCAGATGTTAAAAATGTGAAAAAAATCTGTAAATTAATAAAAATAATGAATTCAAACTGAGAGAGTTATATCAGGAAGAAGTTGAGGTAGGGAGAGGTAGAGGATCTTTCTCACATTATTCACGTTAATTAAAATTAAGTTTATAAACAGTTTAAAGTGAAACTATATTTTTAGTGTTAAGGTATACAAAAAAAGTAAGTATTGTATATATTCCGTCTCCGTAGTGTAATGGTCAGCACGTTCGGCTACCATACTAGAGGTCCCGGGTTCGATTCCCGGAGGGGGGGGGGGTCAAACAAATATAAGTGAATTTTTTCACTGTAATATTTCTAATATAATTCTGGACTGGTACCTTAAGCGGAGGGCTGATCCCCTTTCCTGCATGTGCTAACGATAAAAAAAAAAAACACTGTGTTTATATGACGCAGTGCCCTATGCACCATCGGGTGCGGATAAGGGTTTGAAGAAGAAGAAGAATTGTACATATTATAGTTTAAGACGGGTTTATCCCAAAGCATTAAAATTTCTCATTGATAGGTATAAATTTTGCATTCTACTAAATTATCAGCTGGACATTTTAATTAATGCAAAAAAAAATTGATGATCAAATCGTAAGTACTTGGCTATCGTTATTCAAATATCAGCAGTTCTTTATGCAGAACGAGGTCATTAAAGATCATATTTAAACATCAGCATTAGGCCTACTTATGTCAGTCTTCGAGCGCTGGTGATTTAGAATAAGACCAGAGTGAATTATCATTGAATGTAATTTGACTTTGATGTATGTACGCATATGATCCATTTCAGTTCGCCAATGATGCCGATGTCTCATTGGTCAGTTTCCGATCGTGGGCGTGGTTTAGCGCAATCACAAATCAACTGGATAGAAATAAGTTCGTAAATTTCAAACGTAGATAAATCCATGAAATACAATTAATAATTGAATTATTAGTGAAAAAGGCGTTATGGATAAGAGTCAAATTAAAAATGTGTTCGTAATAATTATTATCCTGAAGTATTTTATACTTAAAAGCATTGTTAATATTTTGGTATAGTAATAAAAAGAGCCTCCGTAGTGTAATGGTCAGCACGCTCGGCTACCGTTCTGGAGGTCCCGGGTTCGATTCCCAAGGGGGGTAAAATAAATATAAGTGATTTTTTCACTGTAATATTTATTCAATATTACCATGGACTGGTACCTGAAGCGGAGGGCTGATCACCTTTCCTTCATGTGTAAACGATCAAGATAACACTGCGTTTATATGACACAGTGCCCTATGCACCATTGGGGTGCGGATAAGGGTTAAAAAAAAATATAAAAAAAAGAGACTAAAATTTAATATGCTGATCTTTATATATGTATTTTTTTAACGATAAATTACCCAAATATTTATGGATAACATAGTTTTTAACAAAAATTTCTTGAACATATTAATAGAAATAAGGATAAAATAAGACTGCCATTGTTGAAAAAAAACCGAGTAGCAAAATTGTTTAATGTATAAGGGTTTGAAAAAAGAAATAAATATATGTAGTAGTGTGATTGTCAATCCGAGGTAGAATTGTGAATGTAACATTTGCGTAAAGTGTTCACTTAACCACCCTATGACAGGTCATAACCCAGACTTACATATTCTTCTTCATCTATGTTGAGAAACAAAATGTAGAAACATTAGAAATTTGTACGAACCCCATGAGGTATTACACTCATCAACTACCTAAAATATAAGTTAAATTTCAAATCTTAATGCTTTTAAAAGTTTTTTTTTAAACTACAGTGGTGGAGTTATCTGTATTTGAAATTGGTGGATTATAGTAATAAAACAAATTGATTGATTATAAAAATGACGGATAATAGTAACATTAATCTCTAATACTGATAAAATTAGTAATATAAGTAGTATTGATAAAATTTATGGATTATAGTAATATTATACCATACCACAAAGTTAACAATGCTTTTAATATAGGAAAGAAGGCTTTGAAAGTCTGATTTAATTCAAAATTTTATACTGTCATAAACCAGGGTGTCGCGTCGTTCATGGAGGTAACGTAAAGCGGGGTTTTACAGCAGTGTAAAGGAATTTCGATTTAGAGTTTCGTTGATCCGATTGATTGATTTGTGTCTAATTTGGAATAAGGATCGCGAAGAATTCCGATTGGAAATCTTCTCACGATGCGCTATTAGAGAGGACTAATACCACCATTCTAGACAAGCAGTTAATTTGATTTTTACTGTTTTATTTTGTATTTTTGTTTAGAGGCGCAAGGTCTAAACTTTTTAGTCCATGGTTAGTCGTGTTGATTGAAAGGTATTTATTAATGTTTATAATACACATGTATTTATTATTGATTAAAGATTAGTAAAAATGCAATGATTAAAGAAAACACTTCGTTTTTTACCACTTGAGTTTTATTATAGACTACATGTTTCAGAAGTTAAACTTTCATCATTCAGGTCTGTATAATAACACAATATTATACAGACCTGAATGACGGAACCCCTTGACTAACCCCTTCCTATTACTTTCCCCTCTCCTTATTTATAGAACAATTTTATATTTTATATTTTAGTTATTATACAGACCTGAATGATGGAAGTTTAACTTCTGAAACATGTAGTCTATAATAAAACTCAAGTGGTAAAAAACGAAGTGTTTTCTTTAATCATTGTAACATGTCTTACCACAAAGTTAATGCTGAAACAATAAATAAAAGTAAAAATGCATATCAGAGTAATAATAATAATAAATCTGGATTATTTATCTTGTGCCATTTTCGAACAATACTGCCTCAAGGGTATTATTTATTAATTTCGTATTAACTTTGTGAAATCACAAGTAGATTATTTTAAAAATAAAACACTTGTATCATACCACTTAATGGGTTTTGTTTCATTACACGCGACTAATTTAGTAAACTACAGATGTTTTCATCGACAAGTGATTTTTTGTAATATTGATAAGAACAACTGTAGTTTTCGAAAATAGTCGTGTGTAATGAAATTAAACTGAATAATTGGTATAATAAAAGTATAAATTTTTTTAATAGTATATCTCAAGAGCGCTCTACAATGATTGAATTGGGGAACGATTTCGCAAAAAAGTTTAAGATCAAAAAATAAATAAAAAATACAAGTAACAGCCCCTCTTCATCCGTTTGTCACCGCTGTTTGAAAATGATGCGGAATGCATCGAAACACGTGACACAATAAATAGATTTTAAGAAGTAGTGGTATTTACTAAGTAAAAAAATTACCTACCTGGTTACGTTGTACCTACCTAAAGAACGCCCCGAGGCTTGGCAATATCGCGCTTCGCTACTGTATACATACATAATAAATTAAATTAAATCAAATAATCAAAACTATCATCATGTCCCTACCGAGAATTTAATCATGTTTTTATCTTTTTTACAAGTCCATTCAAAAATCCTTTGCTGGTTTTTTTTATATTATTTCATCAGGCCAGAAGTGCGCGGTCATGCCGCTACCGGGAACAGTCCATTACATTATTAATATGAAGAGGCGCAATATTGTAATGAGAAATTCTCCTTCATTGTCGCCAATCCGACCATTTCCCATACTTGTCACACGTTACTTGTAAGACAACACTACGTGACCACACTGAGGGCCAAAACTCGACGACATCGAGATCAATCGTGAATACCAAAGTTTGATATGAAAATTCATTTATTGTAACTGCAGACAGTTGGTAGAATTCCATTTTGAATTGTTGGGTAATAATATATCAAAAATTAAACACGGTTATTAGATTGAATTCTACTTATATTTACATATATCGCTCACTCCTTTCAAGAACGTCATTAATCAAAAATCGTCAATTTTCAGTTGTGCATGTTTTCGAAATGCCCAGAAAATGTACTATATCCCAGCAAAAGCGGCATATTTTTAACGTAATATTTACCCGCTACTAGGCAGAACGTGTTGTTTTTGCATTTTGAAGAAAAGGTCTTGTTTAATTATTTGTTCCTTCAGGTTTTACCTAAAAAGATCTGTTGTACAGTAAAAAGTTCAATAAGTGGCTTGATATTTATTTTTAATACATTGCATTATATTTTTAAACTTTTAATACGTTCTCCTGAAAAATCAAGTTTTTTTAATTTATGACGTTCTTGAAAGGAGTGAGCGATATGTATATGATAATATATGACGCGTTTCGTCTTATTAAGACATTATCAAACACTGATTAAAAATATTTACAAAATGTCCGTATTTACTAATAATAATTGCTATTATTAGGTCTAGGGGTTCATATAATTGTAGGTACCCCTTAGACCTAATATTAGCAATTATTGTTAGTATATAAGGACATTTTGTGAATATTTTTAGTCAGTGTTTGATAACATTATATCCATTTAATGGTATCTGCTATTCATATGATATACTTTGGATGCACTTAAAACAGTTCCATTCTTCTCCGTAAGCCCAGTAAATGACCAAACAGCAATAATCTTCTTCATCTATGTTGAGATGTCAGAAAATAGTATTTACTTACTAGTTATTATTTTTTAATTTAGACTTTACCCGGTTTTCTTGGCGGTCACGGCCGTCCGGTAGGTGTTACATATACAGTATCGAACAGATTAATTGAAACAAAACTTTTTTTTCGTATTTTCAACACCTTCTAAAAATTTTTTTTTGGGGGTGTTCCTCGTATTATGGACCAGGGCTATTTTTTCAGTGACTGAGATGATCATAAGCGAGAAGTATCACCTAATTCTACTGGAAAAGATACTACCAGAGATACAAAAATGAAGGTCAAATGGTAATGGAATATTTCAGCAGGATTTAACCTCCTACAAATTCAGAAAAATGATGAAATTTTTCACACAAAACCAGTGAACTGTGTTGGACTGGTCAAGAATTTTGCCAGACATAAACCTTATTGAAAATCTATCGGCAATCTGTAAACACCGGCTCTCCAAAATTGATTGCACTGCGGTGGAAAAGCTCATTTTGTCCATAATTCAAGTAAGGTTTTGAGACGAAAAAATGGCATCCACGTGCCAAAACCTTATATAATGGATGCCAAGAAGAGTAAAATCTTTGATTGAGCCCAAATGAGATCATATTAAATAATAATTAGTGATATAACTAATAAGCAAATGATTTTACAAAACTTTTTACGAAAATACAACACCAAAAAGTTTTCATATTATTTTTTGACATCTCATCAAAGATGAAGAAGAATATGGAAGTCTGGTATTTACGGAAATGTAAATTAAATTCCAATTAATTTACATTTCAATTAATTTATAAAATGTAAATTTCCGAAAATGCCCAGACTTCCATGTTCTTCTTCATCTTTGATGAGATGTCAAAAAATAATATGAAAGTAACTCCTGTAATTGGAGATAATACAGATTCTGTGAACAAGTATTTGGACACACTCAAAATGTTGTACAAAAAGTTTTGTTTCAATTAATCTGTTCGATACTGTATGTACGTACATATTACTCCATTTCATATGAAGGAATTCGGTTTCATTAATTTGTAGTGCGCGCTAAGAGAATGTCGCGTTTCTCTGTAACACGGCTCAGTGTGAATCTGCTCTAAAAATGTAGATTTGTAAATCATGATCCGAGATAATTCGGTCGTAAAATCTAAGAGGGGTAATAAATTCAATGTTAATTTCAAGTATGGGCACGAAGATCCCATTACGCTGTAATGACTTGGGAGGAAAAAATCGGTAGTGATGTATACGTAATAGCTAGACTAGATACCACAATCATAGATGCTGAATAGATGGAATGCGTGAAAAAAAGCACCCGAGCCACGCAAAATTAATAATATAATGCTGCATATCAACGCTGAAAGAATGTACAAGTGTCTATTTTTAGAATTTAAAAGCAGTTTAAACCTTGTAATCGATTCTAAGGAGGAACAAGTTACGAGTTTGTACACAAGTCTTGTACAGAGGTCTCATTCCAAAACGGCTTCTTCTTTCTTTATAAATAGATAGAGCCGAGTATAATGGAAAGCACACCATCAATGCGAGGAGAACCATTTTACCGGCTGTCAAATTGCTCTTAGATTGGGATCTCTCCTTTGATACTCAAATCAGCAAAACAACAAGTACCTACATATTTATATCAAATAAGAGCATTTGCAAGAATCTGCCAAGTGAAGCCATACGTCAATTGATAAATGCATATGTAGTATCTGGAGTTGATTATTGCAAAAGTGTATACACAGGTCTACCAAACAAAAAAATGACTAGGCTGTAATCAGTGTTAAATGCTGCAGCAATACTGATTTTAGGGATTTCTAAATTCAGTCACATCACCCTACACTTCACCGACTGCACTCGTTACGCTTTCCCGGAAGGGTTGAGTAAAAACTCGGTCTGCTCATGGATAAATAATATTTAGTTTAATGTATAACACGTTACTATCAATAAAAAAGTCCTTCTCCAAGCACAAGACCTCAGTCTGTTTTTTAAAGAGGCTCTGCGCAAATAAAAATTTAAGATTATTTTAAGTACAAATGTATAGAAATTGTATAAT